>NC_056447.1:20944703-21244703 GCF_018296145.1 Oncorhynchus tshawytscha
CACCAGGGGAAATGCAATGCAGTCTCTCCCTGAAAAATGTAATAATCATGAGCCAATATATTAACATCTTTGAGAGTTCATTTGAAAAACACAATTTTATTGAGTAAATGTATTTATTGGTTTATTTTCATCCGATAAATAAATTGAAGGTTATTATTGTTGGTGTAAATATCTAAATCTAGTGGGCGGTGGGGTTTTAAGGGTGTGTCAATAGATTTGGGGTAGGGTGTGGTTGAGAGGAATGCTTTGGAGAAAAAATAGGGTCCTCAGAAATTCTGAAAGAATTGAAATACCACAGGTGGATTCCATAGAAAGACAACACAACAATGTACTAGGCCTGAAAGGGATAAACATGCACAAAGTCTGTGTAATGTCTCATTTTGGCAGCTGAGGCACTACCTAAGAAAACAATGTCTAAATGATAACTTCCTTTCAGAAGAACACTGGGTGTTTCTTACCTTTCATTCCAAACTTCGAACGTCGGCCATATTTGTTGATGAGAACAAACAGGACAACGAGAAGGACACAGGCAAATCCAGCAAGGCCCACAGCAATAGACACCTGGAAGACGACAAGACAGGGTTTAGTGAGAGTAAGTCTCACAATAAAGATATCTACCTCCAAAAAACTGAATAGCCAACAGTCATGAAGCCTACAGTAAATGCAGGGCTTGTGAAAACTGGATTAGTAGTGCAATGTTTTACTGAAAACTGGATTAGTAGTGCAATGTTTTACTGAAAACTGGATTAGTAGTGCAATGTTTTACTGAAAACTGGATTAGTAGTGCAATGTTTTACTGAAAACTGGATTAATAGTGCAATGTTTTACTGAAAACTGGATTAGTAGTGCAATGTTTTACTGAAAACTGGATTAGTAGTGCAATGTTTTACTGAAAACTGCCGTTATACATTCTCCACTGGCAATAACAAAACAAAGAGGAATCAAAAAGGAGAAGTCCAAACTGAGAGAGAAAAACCATCATACGGTATAATTAGGACCTCCAAACAATTGGAAGTCGTCTCCCCTCCCATGTCACTGCTCTCTTCCCTATTAAAACCTTCAAATGAGGAAATAATCTCCATCTCGTCAATTACAGCACAAAGATGAGCGAAATTACATTTTTTAAGAAGTTGTTAAACACAGTGGCCAAAAAGGAAAAGGCAGATAGGAGCGAGCTACAAGGCGAGGGAGTGAAAAAGAAACGGATTAAAATAGCTCAAACTAAAGCCTCTTTTTAGTTGTTGTTCCCAGGAAGAAGAAGAAGAAGTTGATGTTGTGTACACAGGCTGTATCTCCACTAGATTAGAAAAGCCACTTAGTTGAGCACCACAGTGTTCTCAAACTCACCCCGAATGTGTCCTCCTCAGGCCTGTGTGTTACTGTGATGGTCGGTGTTGGAGTCCCTGTGATGAAGACAAAATAAACACCATTGATGAAAGTACTGACAGGCAAATGACAGTTACATTGTGCAGTATATCCTGAATACCTAACATGCAGTCTACACAATCATTCTGAACAACTAGCCATAGGCATAGAGATGCACATACAGAGTAGGAATCCATGATGGGAGGGGAGAAGGGTGGGTATGACCTACAGTGTGTACCAGATCAAAGAATTATAGCACACACCCACATTTCTTGCAGCTAACTGATGTTATGCTTAATGCTTTGTAAACTGTGTAGAGTCCGTTGGGTTGTTGCCTTTCACAGATCTGCTTCCATTTCTGATACAATGAGACCTTTTCAAGTCTCTCATTTGTATCCACTTCTATGGAGACACTAATGCCCCTGGGTTGCCCTCCCATCATGCTCTCTGCTAACAGGCCGCGGTGCGAAGCAATGTGGTGTAGCGGAACGGAACAGAAAAGAACAGAACAGCGCCGGGTGTTTCTGATGAGCCCGTCTGTCCTGCCTGGCCTCTTCCTGCCTTCCTACCACCAAGTGGACTCATCCAACATCATTTTGAGCCCTGACAGTAACAATCTGTCACTCTTTCCCTTTCGCGTTCAGGATTTATTATGCGTGGAAAATCCCAATGAAGCTCTGGCGTGATGTCAATTTGAGAGCCTGGGGATGAAGGTCAGTGGCTGTGCTTGCCTCTACATTTACCTCCTAAATTAGAACAGATTAAAGACTAAATGAGCCTGTTGGTCCTCCAATGATAGAGGTGTCTAGCTGTAACCTTGAGTCTTACCCAGCTAATGTAGGCAGTATATGGTGGCAACAACATTTTGGAATTAGGGTAGTGAATATCAGAAGATTAAAATGACATCAAATGTAAGCTCCCATGACCTTTTTGTTGCTCTGCTTATTAAATAGATGCCATGGTACTATTTACGTCACTGTGCTATTTACATATTTCCTGCTACTATTTCTTGTTGACTGTCTGAAAAGAAAAATCACTTACCATAACCCCCCTAGAGTTGTTTTAATCACCTTTAGTTTCAGTTTAATCTGTGTGTTTGAGCTAGAGACTTCCAGGTTCTTGCATGTCATGGTACTATTCATGTCATGGTACTATTCATGTCATGGTACTATTCATGCCATGGTACTATTCGTGTCATGGTACTCTTCGTGTCATGGTACTATTCCTGTCATGGTACTATTCGTGTCATGGTACTATTCGTGTCATGGTACTATTCGTGTCATGGTACTATTCGTGTCATGGTACTCTTCGTGTCATGGTACTATTCCTGTCATGGTACTATTCATGTCATGGTACTATTCGTGTCATGGTACTCTTCGTGTCATGGTACTATTCGTGTCATGGTACTCTTCGTGTCATGGTACTATTCATGTCATGGTACTATATATGTCATGGTACTATTCCTGTCATCGTACTATTCCTGTCATGGTACTATTCCTGTCATGGTACTATTTATGTCATGGTACTATTCCTGTCATGGTACTATTCATGTCATGGTACTATTCGTGTCATGGTACTCTTCGTGTCATGGTACTATTCCTGTCATGGTACTATTTATGTTATGGTACTATTCATGTCATGGTACTATTTATGTCATGGTACTATTCGTGTCATGGTACTATTCATGGTACTATTCATGTCATGGTACTATTTATGTCATGGTACTATTCATGTCATGGTACCATTTATGTCATGGTACTATTCATGTCATGGTACTATTTATGTCATGGTACTATTCGTGTCATGGTACTATTCATGGTACTATTTGTGTCATGGTACTATTCGTGTCATGGTACTATTCGTGTCATGGCACTATTCGTGTCATGGTACTATTCATGTCATGGTACTATTCCTGTCATGGTACTATTTATGTCATGGTACTATTCCTGTCATGGTACTATTCATGTCATGGTACTATTCATGTCATGGTACTCTTCGTGTCATGGTACTATTCCTGTCATGGTACTATTTATGTTATGGTACTATTCATGTCATGGTACTATTTATGTCATGGTACTATTCGTGTCATGGTACTATTCATGGTACTATTCATGTCATGGTACTATTTATGTCATGGTACTATTCATGTCATGGTACCATTTATGTCATGGTACTATTCATGTCATGGTACTATTTGTGTCATGGTACTATTCGTGTCATGGTACTATTCGTGTCATGGTACTATTCATGTCATGGTACTATTTATATCATGGTACTATTCGTGTCATGGTACTATTCATGGTACTATTTGTGTCATGGTACTATTCGTGTCATGGTACTATTCGTGTCATGGCACTATTCGTGTCATGGTACTATTCATGTCATGGTACTATTTATGTCATGGTACTATTCGTGTCATGGCACTATTCGTGTCATGGTACTATTCATGTCATGGTACTATTTATGTCATGGTACTATTCGTGTCATGGCACTATTCGTGTCATGGTACTATTCATGTCATGGTACTATTTATGTCATGGTACTATTCGTGTCATGGTACTATTCGTGTCATGGTACTATTCATGGTACTATTTGTGTCATGGTACTATTCGTGTCATGGTACTATTCGTGTCATGGTACTATTCGTGTCATGGTACTATTCGTGTCATGGCACTATTTGTGTCATGGTACTATTTATGTCATGGTACTATTTATGTCATGGTACTATTTCTTGTTGACTGTCTGAAAAGATCACTTACCATAATCACCATAATCTGTGGGAAAAGAAGACAGAAGAGTCATCATCAGTGGCATGTTCAACCAATGTGTATATGCACAGGGCATGTTCAACCAATGTGTATATGCACAGGGCATGTTCAACCAATGTGTATATGCACAGGGCATGTTCAACCAATGTGTATATGCACAGGGCATGTTCAACCAATGTGTATATGCACAGGGCATGTTCAACCAATGTGTATATGCACAGGGCATGTTCAACCAATGTGTATATGCACAGGGCATGTTCAACCAATGTGTATATGCACAGGGCATGTTCAACCAATGTGTATATGCACAGGGCATGTTCAACCAATGTGTATATGCACAGGGCATGTTCAACCAATGTGTATATGCACAGGGCATGTTCAACCAATGTGTATATGCACAGGGCATGTTCAACCAATGTGTATATGCACAGGGCATGTTCAACCAATGTGTATATGCACAGGGCATGTTCAACCAATGTGTATATGCACAGGGCATGTTCAACCAATGTGTATATGCACAGGGCATGTTCAACCAATGTGTATATGCACAGGGCATGTTCAAAGAAGAATGCCACTTTCACTCTCCATAGAAAGACTCAAAACACCATCATTGCGTAGTAAAACTATGACAAGTAGTGCAGGTGTTTGAATGTAAACACGATGAAAGCGTTACTGAACGGATTTCAAAACAGATTGGAAGTAGTCTGAAACAACCAAAGTGTTTCTTCAACCAGGATCATTGTGTCTTTAAGAGAGTGATGTGAAAAGACTCTGGTGTTTCAGTATATGTAAAAGGCCGCACCAAAACTCACAAATAACGTTTTGGCAGACACTGTCTCTCAGACAGTATAATCAAATGTTTTTACATTGCAAATGGTTAATAGCATGAATATTGATTGATTATAAATATTTATTTAATTTCAGTTCATATTTCGATTAACATTTTAAGGAAGACACTGGTAATGTAATACTTTTCCTAGGGTAGAGTTTGGCACTAATTATAGGCCACAGTTGCCAGGCAACTTTGTGAGATTAATAATAATGTTACATTCCAAATGGGCTATGTACATTCCCTCTAGCAAACTCTATGGTCAAATATAAAAACAGGCAAGTTTGCGTGTGCTTCCCCTGTCTTCGGGTCCTTCATAAACTCAGACAGCTGAGAGCACACCAAATACTCAGATGAAACGCTCCAAAACAATCCAAGAAAGTATGTGTCAATAACAATGAGAGTACAAAATGTTATTACATTGTAGGAAAACGGAATTCACTCAATATGAACTTTTGTTTTGTGTAGCATTTCAGCCGCTAATGCTAATAGTCCAAGTAAAACAGCCTTCTCCTTACTACAACTGTCAATCATATCATCTAACTCAACTGTACTGTGCTTTAATTCATCCACGCCGTGTACCATCTAAATATAAAGACTCAGGTCAGGACAGTAGCATAATGGATGACTGGTGGATCACATTGAGCCCTGGGCTTAAGATTTGTACAAGAGTGAGTTATTTTTTTCTTCCATGAAAGTGAAATATAATGTCACATGTTTTATTTAGAAGAATATGATAAATACCTTACAGATTCAACTGTCTTACTTTATCAACATAAAATTGTGAAAGACCTGTTAAATGTTTTGTCATTTCATCATTTGCATTTGAAGCTTCAATCAGGTCTCGGAAAAAGTACTAAATAATTCACAACTATATTTTCTCGTGTTCTTTGTTTGAGCAAAACACTGGCCCTTTGACCTTTTGGAATGACCAATGACGAGTTTAGTTACACCATTTATACATGTGGAAGGATCTAGTTCTGCACTGAACAGGATGCGAAACACCAAAGCATTTTCAACCTTTTACAGATTAGTGGGCCCTTTGGACCTGGACCAGGGTTGAGGGGAACTGTTATAGGCCAAATGTTGCTGGAGCTGCTAACAAAACATTTCATCTGACATTCTTGTGAGCAGTGCTGTTGTGATTACCGTTGTATTACTATTTATTGCTATTAAAAAATATATATTTCAAACGTTTGTTGTGCTGTCTTGGTATGATGGGTGGGGTGGGAGGGAGGGGAATGAAGGACCGGGGAGCTTGTACTGTTATCAAATGACAATCTACAAGTAAAGGATTTCTCTCTGAAGAATAGAGCAACATTCCCAATGAGATCTTATCCTCACCTCTAAATAAATCCCCTTTATTAATAGAGGCGTGACAGCGAGAGAGACTGTTTCTACATTCACCAGTGAACCCGTTAATAAGACAGTAGCACTTAACAGTTTAAGCTCTGCTGCTCCGATCCATGCAATATCCTGTTGGACTCACGAAAGGTCGCAGGTATAAAGCTACTTTATACCTGCACTGCTCTACATAGCTACTATAGCAAGTCAAATCTACCTACCGTCTGAAAACGGGGCGTTGAGGAAGTGTCCATACACTGTCTTGGTGGTGACTCCTAGGAAGTTGCTAGCTTCCAGAGTGTAGTTGCCGTTGTTGTGGTGCGTGGGGTCCTTGAAGTTGAGGCATCCCTCTAGGTAGTCCTGGTAGGTATCCATCTCAGTGCGGATGTAGTCACTGGGGGGGATCTCCTTGTCACGGTGGAACCAGCGCAGGGTAGGCTGGGGGTTACCACGCACCGTGAACTCTATGCAGGTTTCATGGCGACGCTCGGGCTCGTCTAGCTTCAGGATGGTGGGGGGGACTGTTGGGAGGGAAGACAGACATAAACGAGGTATGTCAGAGATGTGTTTTCAATGTGTTGGCATCATGACATGTGACACACACAATCTTCTAGTTACACTATGTACCAATGTTCAGGGGGTGTGACTTGTTATTTCTTGCTTGTGAGTGGTTTGAAGGCCAGCAGTATAAATGGTGTTTTGTTGATCTCTGAAGCTGCTGCTAGGATGTGGCTGCTGACCACAGGAACATTGTGTTGTCTCCAGGCTTTTGGCTGAGTGGACACATCACCCACTCTAAAGGATGGCAGCCAGAGGCAGTAATAATATCACACCTCATAAAAGCGTCCACCATATACTGTAACTCCACAGCCATGGTCGGTATGTTGAAAGCTAGCTAACCATCTGCAATTACAGGGCTGTAAATGTGCCATACTGAGCTCACATAAAGCATCAATCATACTTCGATTCACTGTTAATATACACATTAAGAGAGCATGCCAATTTCTTCATTGTTAGTTAATGCAAGGTAAAACGCAGGGGGTCTCTGTGAAAACTAAGTGCTTGAGAGAGAGCAGGGAGAAAGAGAGAGCGAGAGAGTGTGAGAGAGGTTAAGAGAGCGTAGGAGAGAGAGAGAGACTTGAGTTTGCGGATCTCATCATTATCTCTGGCAATCAATACTGTATGTATTGGGAACTGAGAGAATAGTGTTACACCCCTGTTGCCATCGCCCGTCAGTATGAATGTAAATGCAGGAGCAACAAACAATTATCATATTACCCTGTAATGGTATCCAGCTAATGGAAACAGTGTGGTCTAATAAAGGACGTAAGTCTGGGCCAGAGAAATGTCCACCATAGTAACAATCAAATGCTTACATTTAAAAAATAAATAAAATAAAAGCAATGTTGGGGGAGTTTAACTGAAAAGAAAAGTTCTCAATATTGTTTCAATATATGTACATTGATTGATTCATTAATCCTATGCTACTGAAATATAAATAACATACATTTTTCCAAACTAATCCAATCATTTAATTTTATTGACAATATATTCATTTAGGATCTCACTTGTTGAAGGCCACAGGACTGAAAATGAATGAATGCAACAACCATGTCTGTGTCTCTAGCAAACACAGTCATGGGTGGTACTGGTAACTCTAAAATTCACTCTAAAGGAACCATGTAAAATATGCAAATGCAGCTTAAACTCCTACAGCAGGGCTATTCAATTCCAATCCTGGAAGGCCGAAACATTCCTTGTTTGGGATTTTGTATGGTTCTTCAAAGAACCATCCCATTTATGGTTCTTCAGAGACCCTACAATGATTCCCTTATGCCATCGATCTCAATAACCTAATTCGGTTCCAACTTTGAGTGTTCCTTGAAAACAGTGTTTTGTGATGATCATAGGAACATCGTGCCAACATAAAGTGTGGAACCTTAGTGACGCGAATATCAAACTGACAGCAATTATTTCCTGGCTTGACTGTCAGTTAGTCTAACTAATCACCACAGCTGTTGACTCTCTGTTTTAAGGCGTTTCCAACAGACACGCCAAGCGGCTGTTGGGATGATTGCCAATTACCAAGAAAACCAAAAGAGCATGTGGTTTCATAAAGAACATCACAAACAAAAACAAATGGCTTTGCAGTGCACCGCCACTGAATAACTAGCAGGACCTTCCAGACGTTTCCCAACGAACAGGGTCAGAGCTCCCCTCTCCTCGCTCTGCTGGAAAGCAATCGCGCACATTATGTGATGAACATTCTATAAATCGCTGTCATCTTTCACGGAAAGGACCACTGCCTTCTCATCAATGAAGCATCCAAGGGAACCACCCGCCAGCTCGCACGGATCAATACTCAACACAATGACCTCTCGGCACTTACAGAATGTAGAGGATAAGAACGCATAACAGTACTGATAGAATGGATAAGAGTAGGCTTAGTTATATAATGGATGGGATAGTATTGGAATGGTAAGAATACGATAGAAAGGAGCAATGATCGAATGGATAGAATTGCATGGATAAGAGTACTTATAGAATGGATAGGATTACTTATAGAATGGATAAGAGTACTTATAGAATGGATAAGAGTACTTATAGAATGGATAGGATTACTTATAGAATGGATAGGAGTACTTATAGAATGGATAGGAGTACTTATAGAATGGATAGGAGTACTTATAGAATGGATAGGATTACTTATAGAATGGATAGGAGTACTTATAGAATGGATAGGAGTACTTATAGAATGGATAGGAGTACTTATAGAATGGATAGGAGTACTTATAGAATGGATAGGAGTACTTATAGAATGGATAGGAGTACTTATAGAATGGATAGGAGTACTTATAGAATGGATAGGAGTACTTATAGAATGGATAAGAGTAGTTACTGGGTAGCCTAGTGGTTAGAGCGTTGGGCCAGTAACCGAAAGGTTGCTAGATTGAATCCCCGAGCTGACAAGGTAAAAATCTGTCATCCTGAACAAGGCCGCTAACCCGCTGTTCCTAGGCCGTCATTGTAAATAAGAATTTGTTCTTAACTGACTTGCCTAGTAAAATAAAAAAACTTACAGAATGGATAAGAGTAGTTTTCCAACATAAACTCTAGATTGTAGCCTAAGTTCAATAGTCATCATAAAAGGGAGGTTCCTTAATGAGGCATTTTACACATATAATTCCACTAGTCTACTTTATAGAAGAATGAACATATGCATGGCAGCATTTACATAAAATAAGACAATGAAACATCTCATTAAAAGGGAAATCTGCAGTTGTTACATCCATTTTTTTTTTAACCTGTAAATGAATCATATATACCCATCCCTCGGCTTTTTACTGAAACAGGGGTGGGGAGAACACTTTGTTATTGCTTCAGCTTCAGATTGCCGCTTTAACTGCATTTAAAATCTAAATAGTGTTGTAACAAGGTGCTTGACACCTCTACATTATTCATGGTCTGATTGTGAGCTGAATATTGGTGTTGTCTGTTGGTACATTGGCCTCTGAGATGAATATTGAGCTGAATACCATCATCAAACAGCAAACAATTGAGAGTGTTTGTGGTCTGCAATTTGATAAATAAAACGTTGAACATGAACTGGTCATTGGTAGCTACGTACAATGGACAGTGAGCTGGATGGAGGCGTTGGCCATCCCCACTTTGTTCTCTGCTATACAGGTCAGCATGTAGAAGTTGTCATCACGGCTCACGTTGACCAGGGTCAGGTTGATGGAGTGGACATTGGGCCAGTACACGTTGGACTGGACAGAGCAGGAGAGAAAGACAAGTGAGTGATACTGTAGGATAAAGATTGGGGCAGACAATTTATTTTATTCAGCTACAATTCTCTGCATAAAGCAGGTTAACTGCATTTTCAGAAAGCTATGAAATCACAAACACAGTTGGTGTCAGTTCCATTTAATTTCCTCAATTGGACATAGAATTTATCTTCATAGCACAACAACAGAATTCCAGAATTGCCTGGAATCTAAATAGAATGCACCCTAAAGTTGCACCGTAGCTAAAACTAACTCCAAGGTCACACGCCAAGTTGTTTCCTGCAGCTACCTAGAGACAAAGCACAATGGTTCGACCATTACAATGAAGAATAGCACAGTGCATTATGGGTCCCTTTGTGTGTGTCCTGGCTAACCCACCTGGTGAGTGTTGATGGAGTGGAGGTCATTGACGGTCCAGTCCACCTCAGGGAGGGGGGATCCAGATCCATTACAGGTGACGGTGACTCTGTCCCCCTCAATCACTGTGAGATTATAGTGGGTCACACTAATGTCCGGCAAGTCTGGTGGGGTGAGGGAGAGAGAGGGGGGTGGCAGAGAGAGAAAGAGAGAGAGAATACAATAGCAGCCAGACACAGCACACTTGAAATTCTGACTGAGACACTTTAAGTTATTGTGAATTCTATTTGTGAGCGGGACAGGAAGGAACAAGCAGAGTTTCAGAAAGGTGAGTTGTCATCACTCTTTTTGCTCGACTCTCATGAGATAAGTTACGTCAGGCATTTATGTAATTCTTGTGAAAGTGATATATATGGCCTACCCACTGGGCACAGACAAATTTAAACCTCTACTTTTGATTTACATTTGGTTGAGTTGTCAACTAATGTGAATTCAACGCAATGGATGTAGGTTAAATGTTGAGTGAAAAAAAATCCAATCAGTTTTCCACATTGATTCAACGTCATCAGACATCATTTTGGGGGTTGAAATGATGTGGAAACAATGTTGATTCAACCAGTTTCTTCAACCATGGGATGACTGAAGAGTGTGGAGGGGGGATCATGGCGGCGGTGGCTCGTACCACAGAGGGAGATATTCATAGCTTGGAGAGGGATCTTGGAGGCTCCGTTGTTGCAGAATAACAGCTGGGTGTTCAGGCCAGCCTCCCCTCGCTGCTGCCACAGCTGAATCCAGCGGATATCACAGCCACACTCAAACACCACTTCTTCCAGCCTCCTGTTACAGAGCGAGAGAGAGAGAGAGAGAGAGAGAGAGAGAGAGAGTGCAAGAGAATAAAGGAGAGAATATATGTTGAGAAACAACACAATGCAACTGTGGTCATTTAATGTGCAGTCAGATGTAGGTGAAGGACATTGTTATCATTCAGTCCAGCCCCAAACATTCATCACGACATGCCTGGGGAGGAACTGGAGACATTCCATCTCATCTCCAGGCCAGGTTGGGCTAACTGTACCGTGTGACTGGGGCTGGGAGAGGGTGGACATGATTTGGACTTGCTTTTCCCTCAACAAACATGGGCCCTGCATGAGCCCTGGCTAAATCATTCATATTAAAAAAAACTCAGAGGTAAATGTCCATACCTGCGTGAAAATCAGTGCAAACAAAACCCTGTGTGTTCACGCTATAGACTTCCTTTTTGCATGGGCTGCGTCGCGATCCACTGAATCCGCCGATGTCGGCCATTCGCCTATGCGGTAGACAGGCACTTCCCAAGTCAGTGTTGTTGGAAATGATAGGATGCCAAAAAAGTTACTTTCACGAAAACGTCTGTCAAGTCCAAATGGTTTGAACTAGAAACTATTTAGTCTACCCCACTATCGAAAGCTGAGACTCTCAAAAGCACAAGCATGTAGGCTGTTTTGCTCTACGTTTTGCTCTACAAGCATCACGAGACACATCTGAAGGTAAACCGGTATCAGGAGGAAAACATTTATGGAAGTGAATTGGGCATTTCCACGTCAAAGGTATATGGGACTTTTTTTTTTATCTCATAGATATAGGATAGACAAATCAAATTATTTGTTTTTACTATATATTTTGCCATGTATCAATATGTTATTCAATGCATTTTATGTGTTAATAGCAGTAAGGCCAAATTCAATGTTTCATCCCCCAAATATTATATTTAAAAAATGATAGCTATAGAGGTCCTATAATTCAAAACCAATTATCTTTATGATCCATGGTATGACTATCTTTTTTTATTGTATTTTTTTTTTGGACCATCTTAAAACAATTCCATTTGCAGTGTTGAGGAATAGTGAACTACATTTAGTTCAACTACTAATTAAAATACATTTTGCAGTAGCTTGGTGTTAGTTGAACTCAATTCAAATCTAGGTAGTGTTTTTTAGGAGTTAATTACTATTTTTTTGCCATGTAGTGGTGTATCTAACTACTGGAACTACACATAACTTTTTTTTGCACCAAAAATCATATATACAGTAGTTTGGACACACCTACTCATTTAAGTTTTTATTTTATTGATTTTTTTACTATTTTGTACATTGTAAAATAATAGTGAAGACATCAAAACTATGAAATAACACATATGGAATCATATAGTAACCAAGAAGTGTAAAAAAAGAGATATTCCTTCAAAGTAGCCTCCCTTTTCCTTGATGACAGCTTTGCACACTCTTGGCATTCTCTCAACCAGCTTCATAAGGAATGCTTTTCCAACAGTCTTGAAGGAGGTATCACATATGCTGAGTACTTGTTGGCTGCTTTTCCTTCACTCTGCGGCCCAACTCATCCCAAACCATCTCAATTGGGTTGAGGTCGGGTGATTGTAGAGGCCAGGTCATCCGATGCAGGACTCCATCACTCTCCATCTTGGTAAAATAGCCCTTACACAGCCGGGAGGTGTGTTTTGGGTCATTGTCCTGCTGAAAAACAAATGGTAGTCCCACTAAGAGCAAACCAGAAGGGATGGCGTATCGCTGCAGAATGCTGTGGTAGCCATGCTGGTTAAGTGTGCCTTGAATTCTAAAAATATCACTGACAATGTCACCAGCAAATCACCCCCACACCATCACACCTTCTCCTCCATGCCTCACGGTGGGAACCACACATGCGAGATCATCCGTTCACCTACTCTGCATCTCACAAAAACAGAAGTTGGAACCAAAAATCTCACATTTGGACTCATCAGAACAAAGGACAGATTTCCACCGGTCTAATGTCCATTGCTCTTGTTTCTTGGCCCAAGCAAGTCTCTTCTTATTATTGGTGTCCTTTAGTAGTTGTTTCTTTGCAGCAATTTGACCATGAAGACCTGATTCACACAGACTCCTCTGAGCAGTTGATGTTGAGATGTGTCTGTTACTTGAACTCTGTGAAGCATTTATTTGGGCTGCAATCTGAGGTGCAGTAAACTCTAATGAACGTATCCTCTGCAGCAGAGTTAACAATGGGTCTTCCTTTCCTGTGATGGTCCTCATGAGAGCCAGTTTCATCATAGCACTTGATGGTTTTTGCAACTGCACTTGAAGAAACTTTCAAAGTTCTTGACATTTTTCAGATTGATGGACTGTCGTTTCTCTTTGCTTATTTGAGCTATTCGTGCCATGGTCTTTTACCAAATAGGGATATCTTCTGTATACCACCCCTACCTTGTCACAACACAACTGATTGGCTCAAACGCGATACGGAGGAAAGAAATTCCACAACTGAACTTTTAACAAGGCAAACCTGTTAATTGAAATGCTTTCCAGGTGACTACCTCATGAAGCAGGTTGAGAGAATTCCAAGAGTGTGCGAAGCCTGGAATGAGTCCAAACTTTTGACTGGTACTGCGTATACACACATTAAAATACAAAAACACAGTCATGGGAAGTACAAATATAACATCACAAATCACCCAGAAAAACAGTTACATTCCTCCACAAATAATAAAACTCCCCATTTCAATCATTAAAATTGCCCGAACAAGCACCAGAACATCAAGATAAAATGTATTTAGAAATACAGAAATTCAGTGTATTAAAAGGAACCTCAAGAGCTACCCAATCCTGTGAATGGTTAAGCAACATAGCTGTCTATACTTCAACAGTGTAGTTAGATAAGACGGAAGTTTACGAAGTAGGGCCTTATAAACAAAAAGGGAGTAATGTGGAGATATACGGGTATTTAGCGAAGTCCAGCCAATCTTTTAATACAAGATGCAGCGATGAGTATCAAAACTGTCACTTGTAACAAACAAACAAATATCAACATAATCAAGAACAGATCAAAAAGGTTGACTAAATAATCTGCTTCCTACTGCTTAGAGAAGGGCACAATCTGTTTAAGTAGAAAAAGACAACTTTAAATCTTAGCTTCTTAACCAGCTGATCTATATGTTTTTAAAATGTCAAATCCATATTAATCCAAATGCTTAAGTATGTATATACTGGAACACATTTGATTGGAGAACCATCTAATGACTGAACATTTAGTTAATCTGAAACATTCTCACGAGAGTTTAAAAACAACATGTATTTTGTTTTGCCTGTATTAAGCACACGTTTTCAATCAGCAAGTGATTCCTGCATAGCTATAATATCTGACTGTAGTTTTGACACAGCCAGATCAACAGTCAGGGCAATAGCATACATAATAGTATCATCAGCATATAGGTGAAGTTCACCATTTTTAACAGATTGACCAATGGGATTTATATAAACGGTGAAGAGAGCTGGTCCAAAAATTGACCCCTGTGGTACCTTTATGTACTTCAAGAAATTCTGACTTAACCCCATCAATTACAATGGGCTGAGTTCTGTCACTAAGACAATCACGAAACCATTAACAGGTGTCAGAGCTCATGCCTATCGAGAACAACTTATTCAATAAAATACAAACATCAATGCCCTTATGGAATGGCAGCACAAAAGCGGATTTCCATAATTTTGGAATATTTCCTGAAAACAATGTTTTTTATTTGATTTAAATTTACCCCTTTTTCTCCCCAATTTCATGGTATCCAATTGTTTTAGTAGCTACTATCTTGTCTCATCGCTACAACTCCCGTACGGGCTCGGGAGAGACGAAGGTTGAAAGTCATGCGTCCTCCGATACACAACCCAACCAAGCCACACTGCTTCTTAACACAGCGCACATCCAACCCGGAAGCCAGCCGCACCAATGTGTCAGAGGAAACCCTGCGCACCTGGCAACCTTGGTTGGCGTGCACTGCGCCCGGCCCGCCACAGGAGTCGCTGGTGCACGATGAGACAAGGATATCCCTACCGGACAAACCTGGACGATGCTAGGCCAATTGTGCGTCGCCCCACGGACCTCCCGGTCACAGCCGGTTAAGGACAGAGCCTAGGCGCAAACCCAGGGTCTCTGGTGGCACAGCTGGTGCTGCAGTACAGCGCCCGTAACCACTGCACCACCCGGGAGGCCCTGAAAACAATGTTAAATAAAACATGTGGGTTATTGACAAGGTTGTCAATGCTAGAAAAGCATCTAGGACTTCTTTTTCTGTAAATAGCCTAATAGAAAATCTTTGACTATCATTCAGCAAGTTTCCCCTATCAGCATCCAGCCCAATATCACTGTGAATAGGCTTAAAAGTTCTTTCAAAGAGATTACTTGCTGAAATAAAATGGTGATTAAATGCATCAATGAGGCCAGTGTCTGAATTAATTTGTTGTGGCAGAGAGGAGGAAGTAGAACCCTTCAGGAATTTGACATTTTTCCAGAATTCTGCCGGGTTCCCATTACAATCCGGAAGAGCGGTTACATAATGATCAGATTTAGCCTTTCTGATTTGTCTTACACAATGATTCCTCAGTTGCTTAAACACTTGCCAGTCCGGGAGTAAGCCTGTGTTCCTGGCCTTGACCCAAGCATCATCTCTTTTATGAATGACTTCTGATAATTCCAGAGTGTACCAGGCATTCAATCTACCTTTAACCCTTACTTTTTGAAGGGAACATGATTATTCACAATAGTGTTGAAGACATCTGCAAAAATGCTAGATAAATCAGGTTCAGGGATAGCTGAAATACAATAAATGTCACTAAATTAAAAATAATGTAAAAACTATTCACTCAAGTTTTTAAAAGTTCCTCTTTGTGATGACATAAGACTTAGATTTTTGTATTCTCACATCTCTAACACAAACAACTGGGTAATGCTCACTAATGTCTTGGGCGAAGACACCAGTAGAAATATCTCTCTCTCTGGTGTATTCGTTAAAATAAGATCAATCGGATTTGACTTTAAAGGATCTTTAGGGTTGGCTGTGTAGGCTTAGTCACCAGCTGGATTAGGTTTAGATCATTACACGTCTTTTGTCTTTTGTTTTGATGCTTGCATTTCCCAATTAGTTCACTCAGCACAAAAACTTCTGATTTAGTAATATGTACTGTAAAAAAAAAAAATTAGTTGTTTCAACTATATATTATTAAGTAACTGGTTTCACAGCCTTTTATTTGTACTAGCTGAAGTTAACATTTTTAGTCGTCCAAACTTTGCTACAATATGAGAAAACGTAGAGTAGGCAAAAAGTCTGTCAACTTAAAATGATGTGTTTGCTCAATTTGTCTAATATGTTCCTTCAACTAGATGTGATTGTTTTGGTATCTTACCAAAAAAAGGCTGTCGAACTAACTACACACACAGTGCTTTTAACGTACAATGTTTACTTACATATTTGACACACATTGAAATACATGTTTACTTACACTTTAGTATTCATTATGTCCTCACCTGGTATTTGAACTCAGAATCTCTTGGTTCACAGCATTCCAATCTCCCTGCTATGTCACCATGTCTGTGTATATAATGGATATCACCTGTATTGCTACACTTTGCACTTCAAAATAAAGCTTGGCTCTGGTGAAAGTACAATCAATAAAAACTATTTTATTTATCATAGTGATTAAGATTAAAACAGGGTAATTTGCCCCACCAACATTAGACAACTGTAGAGAAAAAAAATAAGTAAATCAAATCAATGATGGGGAAATTAGTCAGATTAATTTATAATTGACACAGACATGGTGGCGTAGCAGGAAGATTAAAATTGCCACCAAGAGATTGTGAGTTCAAATCCCAGGTGAGGACATCATAATTGCTGTATAAATTAACATGGACAACGTGTGTCAAATATGTCTTTTGAAAAATGTGTATGTTAAAAGCACTGTATTTGTGTGTAACTAGTTCCACATCCTTTATTAGGTAAGATGCCAAAATGATAATTTCTTGTTGAAAGAACATATGGGACAAATTGAGCAAACACATAACTTTAAGTTGACTGAATTTTTGCCCATGTTTTCTCATATTGGAGCTAAGTTCAGATAACAAGAAGGCTGTGGAACCAGTTACTTAATAATAATTAGTTGAAACAACTAGATCTTTTTGTGTGTTTTTTTAAAGACATTCTGTTAACATATGACTCCAAAGTGAACTGTTCTTGCAATTTAGAGTCTAAGGCATTTCAGATCTACATATAAGAATTTTTCACAAAGTAGTTTGTAGTGAACTACTTTTTCAAAGTAACTTTCGTTAAATAAACTGTATTCTTCTTGAGGGTAGATTTAAAGTATCTTAACTTCTCCCATTGGTAGCTTGGTGTATTTTCAGTGTAGCTTCCCCAACACTCTCCATATGTTAACTTAGTAGAACCCCCCCACCCAACGCCCCCCTCCAAGGGCTGGGAGCAGATGGACCTGATTTGGACTTCCCCTCAACAAACACCGGCCCTACACCAGCCCTGGCTAAATCATTAATGTCACATTAATGTGAAAGATTTGGATGACACATTTTAAAATGATAGCAGGGTAAAGCTGACATCGTTTTCATACAAACTAAACGTTTTCTTTGTAGAACCAGCCAGAGCAAATACACTTTGAAATCCAATATGCTTTGGTGGGTGTCCGTAAATTTCAATATTGAAAATAGAATATCACAGTGCATGAGGATGTACTGTACAGTAAGGCTCATATTATTCTGAAAAAGGATCAATGATGGTTGGAGAACAGAAGGGAGGGAGGGGTGTGATGTCAATACCCTGTGATGTTCCACACATGCAGTACCCACGACCCCCCTCACACCCCGGCTCTCCAGATCCTCACACCCAAGCAGCTCCGGCGAAGAGTGTGGGGCTCTGATGAGACAGACTGGGTAAATATCACTGTTCACTCCCCTTCTGCTGCTTCAAACAAACCTTTATATGGCATCATGTCATTTCCTCAATTCTAACCCTTAGATGGATTCTCTGGTACTCTAATATACTTTTTAGCCAGTAGTTCTGAAAGTAGCACTCACCAAAAATTGCGATTTCTTGGCTAATTTATATAAAACAGTAATTCTGTTCATGAACTACACCAGCCTAAAGCAGGAGGTTTAAAAAATATTAGTAGTCGCCATAGTTCACGGAAGATGTCTTTAAGACACATTTATCCAGACATTTCGTATTCATTAAGATTAGCAGAATGGGTCAAATGAACAGTCCTCACAATTCTTGTGCAATAATCAAATATTCAACTTGCCCATTGTTCTCACAGCAATTACAACACTATTCCTTTTCTTTCTTTCATCCTCATGGGAAAACTACTTTCCACTTTTGACATCTTTCCTGACTTTGCAATTATCATCACATTTGTCACATTTGTCTATGGACCAGAAAAGACTATGAAGTGGCAGTTAGGTTGTCTAATCCCTTTAGTTCCACATGATGTGCACCACTCGCTTAAAGGGCCCTGGCTGCCTGCTGCATGGCTCTCTAAGGGCCTAGCTTGTCCCTCTATAGGGCTGGGGAGAGGAGCTTCTATCTGATCTCCATGGGTGGTACAGCACAGCACACTGGGTCCAACATATGGAAAGTAGGGAAAAAACACCTAGACCTGGACGACATTTCATTAACACCGCATCATCTCAGCTAGCTGTGTTCATGCAGGCTTATTGATGAACCATATTTGCAAAATAGAGATAACCTCTCTCATTTACAAGATGGGGTCAGAGAGTGTCAAGTCAAATAAAATCTCATTTGATTTGATACGTGCTTCATAGACTAACAGTGAAATGCTTACTTCTGGGTCCTTTTCCAACCATGCAGAGTTAAAGATCATGTAAAACATTTAATAAAAAAGAGAATTAGTGACAGAAGGCATAAATACACAGTAAATAACAAATAGAAATAACGAGTAAAAATAACATGACAACATACAGGGAGTAGAAAACAACATGGCTATAGACAGGGAGTAGAAACAACATGGCTATAGACAGGGAGGAGAAAACAACATGGCTATAGACAGGGAGGAGAAAACAACATGGCTATAGACAGGGAGTAGAAAACAACATGGCTATAGACAGGGAGTAAAAACAACATGGCTATAGACAGGGAGTAGAAAACAACATGGCTATAGACAGGGAGGAGAAAACAACATGGCTATAGACAGGGTAGTGGCTAAAAAAAAAACATGGCTATAGACAGGGAGTAGAAAACAACATGGCTATAGACAGGGAGTAGAAAACAACATGGCTATAGACAGGGAGGAGAAAACAACATGGCTATAGACAGGGAGTAGAAAACAACATGGCTATAGACAGGGAGGAGAAAACAACATGGCTATAGACAGGGAGAGAAAACAACATGGCTATAGACAGGGAGGAGAAAACAACATGGCTATAGACAGGAGAAGAAAACAACATGGCTATAGACAGGAGTAAAAACAACATGGCTATAGACAGGGAGTAGAAAACAACATGGCTATAGACAGGGAGTAGAAAACAACATGGCTATAGACAGGGAGGAGAAAACAACATGGCTATAGACAGGGAGGAGAAAACAACATGGCTATAGACAGGGAGAAAACAACATGAAAAGGAGGAGAAAACAACATGGCTATAGACAGGGAGGAGAAAACAACATGGCTATAGACAGGGAGGAGAAAACAACATGGCTATAGACAGGGAGAAGAAAACAACATGGCTATAGACAGGGAGGAGAAAACAACATGGCTATAGACAGGGAGTAGAAAACAACATGGCTATAGACAGGGAGTAGAAAACAACATGGCTATAGACAGGGAGTAGAAAACAACATGGCTATAGACAGGGAGTAGAAAACAACATGGCTATAGACAGGGAGTAGAAAACAACATGGCTATAGACAGGGAGGAGAAAACAACATGGCTATAGACAGGGAGTAGAAAACAACATGGCTATAGACAGGGAGTAGAAAACAACATGGCTATAGACAGGGAAAAAACAACATGAAAACAACATGGCTATAGACAGGGAGAAAAGAAAACAACATGGCTATAGACAGGAGTAGAAAACAACATGGCTATAGACAGGGAGGAGAAAACAACATGGCTATAGACAGGGAGGGCTAGAAAACAACATGGCTATAGACAGGGAGGAGAAAACAACATGGCTATAGACAGGGAGAAGAAAACAACATGGCTATAGACAGGGAGAGAGAAAACAACATGGCTATAGACAGGGAGAAGAAAACAACATGGCTATAGACAGGGAGTAGAAAACAACATGGCTATAGACAGGGAGTAGAAAACAACATGGCTATAGACAGGGAGTAGAAAACAACATGGCTATAGACAGGGAGAAGAAAACAACATGGCTATAGACAGGGAGAAGAAAACAACATGGCTATAGACAGGGAGTAGAAAACAACATGGCTATAGACAGGGAGTAGAAAACAGGCTATAGACAGGAGAAAACAACATGGCTATAGACAGGAGTAGAAAACAACATGGCTATAGACAGGGAGGAGAAAACAACATGGCTATAGACAGGGAGAAGAAAACAACATGGCTATAGACAGGGAGTAGAAAACAACATGGCTATAGACAGGGAGAAGAAAACAACATGGCTATAGACAGGGAGGAGAAAACAACATGGCTATAGACAGGAGAAGAAAACAACATGGCTATATACAGGGAGGAGAAAACAACATGGCTATAGACAGGGAGAAGAAAACAACATGGCTATAGACAGGGAGAAGAAAACAACATGGCTATAGACAGGGAGGAGAAAACAACATGGCTATAGACAGGAGGAGAAAAACAACATGGCTATAGACAGGGAGAGAAAACAACATGGCTATAGACAGGGAGTAGAAAACAACATGGCTATAGACAGGGAGAAAACAACATGGCTAGGGAAAAAACAACATGGCTATAGACAGGGAGTATAGACAGGGAAAAAAACAACATGGCTATAGACAGGGAGTAGAAAACAACATGGCTATAGACAGGGCTAGACAGGGAGAAAAAACATGGCTATAGACAGGGAGGAGAAAACAACATGGCTATAGACAGGGAGTAGAAAACAACATGGCTATAGACAGGGAGTAGAAAACAACATGGCTATAGACAGGAGTAGAAAACAACATGGCTATAGACAGGGAGGAGAAAACAACATGGCTATAGACAGGGAGGAGAAAACAACATGGCTATAGACAGGGAGGAGAAACAACATGGCTATAAACAGGGAGGAGAAAACAACATGGCTATAGACAGGGAGGAGAAAACAACATGGCTATAGACAGGGAGTAGAAAACAACATGGCTATAGACAGGGAGGAGAAAACAACATGGCTATAGACAGGGAGGAGAAAACAACATGGCTATAGACAGGGAGTAGAAAACAACATGGCTATATACAGGGAGGAGAAAACAACATGGCTATAGACAGGGAGGAGAAAACAACATGGCTATAGACAGGGAGGAGAAAACAACATGGCTATATACAGGGAGGAGAAAACAACATGGCTATAGACAGGGAGGAGAAAACAACATGGCTATAGACAGGGAGTAGAAAACAACATGGCTATATACAGGGAGGAGAAAACAACATGGCTATAGACAGGAGGAGAAAACAACATGGCTATAGACAGGGAAAAAACAACATGGCTATAGACAGGGAGTAGAAAACAACATGGCTATAGACAGGGAGTGGCTAGAAAAAACAACATGGCTATAGACAGGGAGTAGAAAACAACATGGCTATAGACAGGGAGTAGAAAACAACATGGCTATAGACAGGGAGGAGAAAACAACATGGCTATAGACAGGGAGGAGAAAACAACATGGCTATAGACAGGGAGTAGAAAACAACATGGCTATAGACAGGGAGTAGAAAACAACATGGCTATAGACAGGGAGTAGAAAACAACATGGCTATAGACAGGGAGGAGAAAACAACATGGCTATAGACAGGGAGTAGAAAACAACATGGCTATAGACAGGGAGGAGAAAACAACATGGCTATAGACAGGGAGTAGAAAACAACATGGCTATAGACAGGGAGGAGAAAACAACATGGCTATAGACAGGGAGGAGAAAACAACATGGCTATATACAGGGAGGAGAAAACAACATGGCTATAGACAGGGAGGAAAACAACATGGCTATATACAGGGAGGAGAAAACAACATGGCTATATACAGGGAGGAGAAAACAACATGGCTATATACAGGGAGGAGAAAACAACATGGCTATATACAGGGAGTAGAAAACAACATGGCTATAGACAGGGAGGAGAAAACAACATGGCTATAGACAGGAGAGAAAACAACATGGCTATATACAGGGAGGAGAAAACAACATGGCTATATACAGGGAGGAGAATACAACATGGCTATATACAGGGAGGAGAAAACAACATGGCTATAGACAGGGAGTAGAAAACAACATGGCTATAGACAGGGAGTAGAAAACAACATGGCTATATACAGGGAGGAGAAAACAACATGGCTATAGACAGGGAGGAGAAAACAACATGGCTATATACAGGGAGGAGAAAACAACATGGCTATATACAGGGAGGAGAAAACAACATGGCTATAGACAGGGAGTAAAAACAACATGGCTATAGACAGGGAGTAAAAACAACATGGCTATAGACAGGGAGGAGAAAACAACATGGCTATATACAGGGAGGAGAAAACAACATGGCTATAGACAGGGAGTAGAAAACAACATGGCTATAGACAGGGAGTAGAAAACAACATGGCTATAGACAGGGAGTAGAAAACAACATGGCTATAGACAGGGAGTAGAAAACAACATGGCTATATACAGGAGGAGAAAACAACATGGCTATAGACAGGAGAAGAAAACAACATGGCTATAGACAGGGAGTAGAAAACAACATGGCTATAGACAGGGAGTAGAAAACAACATGGCTATAGACAGGGAGGAGAAAACAACATGGCTATAGACAGGGAGTGCATACCAAATGGCAATCACAGCCATCGTTATACACTAGGTATGACGCAGTTCTGGCTCAGAGGCGGGAAGAGTCACACTCACAGAGTTAATCTCTTCAAATGAAGATGTATTTGGTTACAATGAACGGACTAATTTGGTTTGGTGCCGCATTCTGTTCTGTCCAAGGTCAGAGTAACCTGGGTTCACTGTTCCATGTGTGTCTGATGCAGCTCTGATGAGTGGTGAGCAAAGGCTTCCCACTTAAGACATAACAACAACAAAAACGTCATGAAATATGTGTGTGTGTGTGTGTGTGTGTGTGTGTGTGTGTGTGTGTGTGTGTGTGTGTGTGTGTGTGTGTGTGTGTGTGTGTGTGTGTGTGCATGCGTGCGTGCGTAGGCAGATGGTCTCTTTTCTTACTCAGTACCATGACAACATAAAGATAGCCAATGGGGAGTTTGGCCATAGCACTGATTTACTGATTATGGCCTGTGAGACTTAAATCATTTGCATGTCTTCCACTGACCTGATTAAAACATCAAATTAACCTTTGGAAAGGTCAAGGTGTCGTGCAGCTAGAAAAACACATGGGAGTCCCGTAGCCTATACGAAGAGCTGGAAATCCTGTTCCTGTTATGTATTATACATTGGTATCTGCTTTTAAATGGCTAACTTAGCAAGTGATAGGTGGGGAGAGACATTGTATAGAATGTGACAACAGAGAAATACATTTAATTTAATTTAAATGTGTATTCACGTGTATTTATTCAGGGTAGCCCGATTGAGACCAGGGTCTCATTCCCAATGGTACAACCATTTTGTCACAACCATTTACATTCCAATTAAAACAAGGATAATAAAAATAACCACAAGGCACAACCTCAACACCACAATTTCAACAAATAAACCACTAGAATCAATCGAAACAACTGCAATCCTCAATGAATGAATTCAACACCAGAGTCGTAAACTGCTCTAGCAGCACCAGAGAATCAAGATGCAAGGAATTTTGTAGGTTATTCCAACAATGGGGGGCACTCAAATTATTTACCTAAATTGGTCAAGACCAGAGGGCCCTCAAGAGTTAACAATCCTTCGAGAAGGTTTGGTAGCTGATTATTTTATATGTTAGCAACAAAGTTAGGTAAGTTGGAAGCTTGTGTAGTACAGCCTTGTAAACAAAAAGGGAGTAATGAATTGATCTAAGGGACTTCAATGAGGACAAGCCAAACTTTTGATACAGGATGCAGTGGTGAGTATTAAACCTGTCACCAGTGATGAAATGAATGCCCCGATGTTAGACAGCATCCTAAGGTGGTGGCTGCTGCAATCTGGTAAATGGAATCACCATAGTCAAGAACAGGCAGGAAAGTTGACTACAATCTGCTTCCTGCTATTTAGTGAGAGCCTAGATCTATTTCTAAAAAAGAAGCCCACTTTGAATCTTTGCTTTTAAACTGTGTGTTTTTTAAACAGGACGTCTTTGTAAATCCAAATGGCCAGATATTTGTAGACGGGAATCCGATCAATGGAAGAACCATCCAATGAATACATATGTAGTCCATCTGAAACATTCTTGCGAGAACTAGAGAACAACATGTGTTTAGTCTTGCCCGCATCAAGTACAAGTTTTAAACTAACCAAAGCTTTCTGTAAGGTATCAAGGTCAGATTGCAGCTCTGACATAGCCTGGTTAACATTTGGGGCAATGGCATACACAACAGTGTTGTCTGCGTACAGATGAATTTTACAAGTTAAAACAGATGGACCAATATTATTCTATAAATAGTAAAGAAAACAGGTCCTATTACTCATCCATTCAGTACTATATTATACAGTACAGTATTGTACATGAAATCAAGCGTAGAGAGGTGTGGCCTGAATCAAAATAGCTCCCATTTTCTAGCTGGACTGGGAATTGAACTGCCTGCCACATACGCTTACCATGATAAATTAGACACAACGGTTTTTTCATCAGTTAAAGGTAAAGTTGGTGATGAGCAATTTAACAAGATCCTTACAGTACGTGAGTGCTCACTTAGTGGCAATAGCTATGCCAATACACCTAAAGGATCCCCTATTAACTACTCTACCTTATTCTCTAGGCAAACTGGCTGATGTAAATGTTAGCTGTACACATTTGATAACGAGTTAGTGTCGCCATACTTAGTGAAATCCCAGTTACACACACAATTTTATATATACATATAGTGCCAGATAAGGGTTATTTGGCTTGTAACCATAGCGGAACCCTGATTTGGTGCTATATGGAACTTTTTTTTAAGGTTCTATAAAGACCCATGCTCATAAGGTTCTAAATGGAACCTGTATGGTGCCAAAAGGAACCCTTTCCTAAGGTTTTATGAAGAAATGTTTTCATGGTTCGTTATAGAAATTTTATGGAGAAAGGTTTTTAGAAAGAACGTTTCTCAGTCTCAAAGGTTCTTTGTAGAACCATACAGGGATTTCTATTCTGATTTAATTGCCATATTATATTTGTACAATTCCATAGGTTTTATTATTGTGTTTATTATATGGGTCAGTATGGTTCCACATACTGTAGAACCCCCCCCCCCCAAAAAAAAACATTATTGAGGAACCAAGATTGTTTTAATGTGTACAGGATTGATTCAGTCTCCCTGGTTGGATTTGCATTAAACACAAACTGATAGAGACCAGAGAGGAGCTGTACACTGCAGCAAAGGAATATCGCAAAATCAAATTTGTATTTGTATTTATTAAGGATCCCCATTAGCTGCTGCCAAGGAATTTACTGACCTGCTATCGCCTAACCTAATCTACAGTATGTAATCTCATTTTATAGATGTGGACCATATTGGAGAGATCCAATAATATTTCTCTAACATATCCATAACATATCCAATAATGTTTGAGCAGGAAGGGTAATAATTGGGAAGGCTGAGATTACTCTATCCACATGCATAAAACTAAATTGAATTTAGGTTCTCTCCCCACATGGTAATAATGTGCAGTGAATACATAAATGATCTGGCAGTGCCCAAGGAGAAAGAGGAGGGGGGGATTAAGCCCAAATTAAGAGCAGAGGCTAATTCAAGGCAGTGAATATGAATAGAACAGGGGCTAGGGATGTTACACCCTACCTTCCTCCTCAAAGATTACAGAAGCATTAGGATGACACCAGGCTTCTCTCTGCGTGGTCTTATTACCTTTCTGGTGACGTCTCAAATGATTATTGGAGCCAGGGATTAAATTGGCTTTCCTGCATCGTTAGTCTGAACCCCATATGAGAAGCCATTGTTTAATCATACTGTAATTACAGATTTAAGTCCTCCTGTCGCCACAATCTAATTATGAATCAAACTGGGTGTCACACAATTCAGGCACAGCCTATCAGTTAAACAACTGAGAAGTTATTCAGTTCAACTCACAATAAAGCCCAGAATCAAGACTTCTTCAGAAAATACTCTATGTATGATGTACTAAAATGTAACTATCTACGACAATGAACAAAGGCAAAACAACAAGAAAACAGCTCTGACATATCCCTGAGCATCAAGCTAAAATTGCACATCATTATTTTCAAATGTGGACGGAATTGCCAACTCCAAAGCATGGTAAAGCATATCTATTTGAATCCATATGGACGATGTGGCAATAAGTCAAATAACAGCTAGGATACAAAGAACAATATGTCTGAAACACGCTGTGCTCTGGTTCTACTTCCTTATATGGGTTTGGAAACGGTTTTGTTGATCCTGATACAGTGACAACGTGCTGCTAAACTGTCACTGGCTCTGAAAGCAGCAAGGGGGTGGAAATAGTTGTCATTGACCCTCATTCTGAATGACACGCGTGGATGCTAGTCTGCATATCTGCCAGGGTCTCACTTCAGGCATGAGGAATGCTTGAGCAACCACAACCACTCACAGAAGTGGCAGAAGGAAACAGGAAGGAAGGAAGGAAGGTAGGGAGGTGGAAGTGTGAGAGACGAGGTGAGATTGACGTCTCATTGTGTGGGTAAGTGAGACAGTGTTGTGGCCTTGGCGGATGTTTCCTGATGCCCTGGTGTTCGTATCAGATGGCCAGGCAGACAGACACTGGTAGGCAGCACTGATGCTATTGAGCTCCCTGTCCGAGCTTCGGTGTTGATGTTTCCACTGTGACAAAGAGCTGTAAGGGTAGTTTACTGCTGCTTTGAATGCCTGACACAACAAAGCCAGCCCACTCTGTGTGGTCGGTCCACACTCTGACTGCGGTTACTCCCAAGATTACCGCAAACTCATTTTTCCATCTAAAATCCATATTTCATAGTGATAGATATTGCCTCCTGTCAGTCCATGGCTAACATCTTCATAGAAAGTCCATGAGTAGCATCTTCAATGACCAAGGTTGTTATCATTTGAGCGTAGCGACAGATGTATTCATCCCTAACAATCCTGTTACTGAATGATGACAGAATTACACTGAACACAAAAATAAATGCAACATGCAACAATTTCAAAGATTTCATATAAGTCAATTGGAATACATTGATTAGGCCCTATTCTATGGATTTCACATGACTGGGAATACAGATATATTTATTGGAAGTAGGGGCGTGGATCAGAAAAAACAGTCCTTATCTGGTGTGACCACCATTTGCCTCATGCAGCGCAACACTTGTCCTTCGCATTGAGTTGATCAAGCTGTTGATTGTGGCCTGTGGAATGTTGTCCCACTCCTCTTCAATGGCTGTTCGAAGTTAGTGGATATTTTGATTCAATTTTTATCTTATGGAACCTTTATTTAACTAGGCAAGCCAGTTAAGAACAAATTCTTATTTACAATGACGGCCTACCAAAAGGCAAAAGTCCTCCTGCGGGGACAGGGTCCTGGGATTTTTTTATATATTTTTTCAATAAATACAATATAAATATAGGACAAAACACACATCACAACAAGAGAGACACAACACTGCATAAAGAGAGACATAAGACAACAACATAACAAGGCAGCAACACATGACAACACAGCATGGTAGCAACGCAATATGACAACAACATGGTAGCACAAAAACATGGTACAAACGTTATTGGGCAAAGTCACCAGCACAAAGGTCAAGAAGGTAGAGACGACAATACATCATACAAAGCAGCTACAACTGTCAGTAAGAGTCCATGATTAAGTCTTTGAATGAAGAGATTGCGATAAAACTGTCCAGACTATTGGCGGGAACTGGAACACACTGTCGTACACGCCGATACAGAGCATCCCAAACATGCTCAATGGGTGACATGTCTGGTGAGTATGCAGGCCATGTAAGAACCGGCACATTTTCATTGTGTACAGATCCTTGTGACATCGCCCACACGACGCCATACACAGTTGAAACCGGGATTAATCTGTGAAGAGCACACTCCTCCAGCGTGCCAGTGGCCATCGAAAGTGAGCATTTTCCACCTGAAGTTGATTATGAAGCTGAATTGCAGTCAGGTCAAGACCCTGGTGAGGACGACGAGCACGCAGATGAGCTTCCCTGAGACGGTTTCTGACAGTTTGGGTGGATATTCTTTGGTTGAGCAAACCCACAGTTTCATCAGCTGTCCAGGTGGCTGGTCTCAGACGATCCCGGAGGTGAAGAAGAGGGATGTGGAGGTTTTGGGCTGGCGTGGTTACATGTGGTCTGTGGTTCTGAGGCCAGTTGGACTTACTGCCAAATTCTCTAAAACAACGTTGGAGGTGGCGTATGCAAAATAAATTAACATTAAATTAGCTGGCGACATCTCTGGTGGACGTTCCTGCAGTCAAAATGCCAATTCCACACTCCCTCAGAACTTGTGGTATCAGTGGCATTGTGTTGTGTGACACAACTGCACATTTTAGAGAGGCCTTTTATTGTCCCCAGCACAAGGTCCACCTGTGTAATGATCATGCTGTTTAATCAGCTTCTTGATATGCCACACCTGTCAGGTGGATGGAGTAGAAATGCTCACTAACATGGATGTAAACAAATGTGTCCACCACATTTGAGAGAAATATGCTTTCTTTTGCTTATGGAACATTTCTGGGATCTTTTATTTCAGCTCATGAAACATGGGACCAACACTTTACATGTTGTGTTTATATTTTTGTTGAGTATATAACAAATTAATAAGGAATCAGAAGGGATGGCAGGGAGCACTAATCAATATGAGTGACATCGTTGTGAGTGCTTGAACATTTCTACATAGATCAACTTAATTCCCTCCAGTTTTGCAGCAGTCCTCTTTGCTAAGCAGCTTATTATCTATATCTTCTGAGCGATCACCTCAGGCTAACAATCAATAATAAAGCAACACTGGCATTATTCAGTGAATGCAGGCCGACAGCTCCAGCTACGTATTGAACAGCATGTTTGGTTCTGCGTTCGCTTTGATCTTGTTGGAATGAATAATAACAGCCTCATATCACAGTTGTGTTCAAACAATACACTGTTATTTCTTCAAACTTTTCTTCTGTCGAAGCTACAGTGTAGGCTTTAGAGGGTTGTTAGTTACATTTTAGTTCTGGCTTGGAGTTTAGTCTTGAGGGTGTGTCGGGGTTAATTGTTGCAAACCCACACTGAAAGCAGGGGTCATGTGTAATCACGCCAGCAGATGGACATGCCAGCTCTGAGCTTTGGGGCATGCACAGGGTGAATGACTGGCACCAAACAAATACCCTGTTCTTCTTATTCCCTCTCAGCTGAAAATGTGTTCCTTTCATGTTGGTAGAGCCAAAGACTCAAATGTGTTTTCATCAAGAAAAAAAATATGTTTTTTTTTTTCCATTCAGAAATGCACAACTTCACATTATTGCGATAGATACGTTCATTGACAGAGTATTTTGTAATACTATGATATTCAACGTCTATTTAGTCTGTGAATTGTATGCACTTTATAGATGAAGGATGATTAGCCTACGTGCCACCATTTCCATGACTGATCAAACTAATCAGAAAGGGCCTATGAAAGGGATTACAGGATTTAGCTATCACAGTTTAGGGTGTTTTAAAGTAACACCACATTCCAAAGCCACCATTGACTCCAGTGCTGAATACATGGCAATTCAGACACGGACCGATGCACACCTAATTATTTTAGGATTTTAATTAAGAGGCCGATCATTAGAGATTCCACTCCTACAGTATGATTAATCACAGTGGACATTTTGGCTGTAATCCCCATCCAGGCATCCAGGTAGCAGTGGCATATTAAAATGGACATAAAAAAAAAAAAGAAATGGGGGGTGCTGCTGCCCTTTCCATTCCTAATACGGTTTCCTTTTTTTTAACCTTGTGTTGTACCCAGTTCTGGCTAGGATGAAGTCCCGGCAGAGCAGAGCTCCCACTCACCTGCTCTCTAATTGGCTGCGCCGTCATTTGGATGTCTGGGCAGAGTTCCATTTGGCTAATGGACACCACCTGCACTGTCATTATTTCAGAATTAACAAAAGTACAGCTAAGCCTGATCCTGGTGGTTGTCCGTTGGAGACTAAAGGCAAGCTGGAATGTAGGCAAATTATGCCATCATCATGTTCCAAGATTACTTTCCCTTAGTTTGGTGAGAAAATGTTGTTCTGTCATGGGATGATAAGGCATGAAGGCTGGGAAACTGACATGATTCTGTTGTTTTGTGACATGCCTGATCTGATGTGTTCTTAATCATATCACTCATGTACTGTATGTGTCCCAGCTCGTTCAAAAATAGATCATCTCTTCACACTGACTGACGCAGACACATCCTAGCTGTTCATAAAGGCCTTTCTATAGAGGCCATGCAGGATTAAAGAAAGGTCACCAGTAGAAAGAGGATTGATGATGCTCCTGGCCCCTGGCACAGCGGCTTTGTGGCCACAGAGAAAATGTTTGTTGAAGCTGCTGAATGTGCCTTTGTGCTTCTGCTGCAAATAATCTTGTATCGTATCATCTTTGATGCAGCTACTGCAGATTTGCCATTTAGCAAACCCCCTACCCTGATACCATTTACAGGCATTGTGAGTGGCTGTGCCGTCAAAGCAGCGTCTTTACCCCCGGCTCCCTTGGCTAAAGGACACAGACTAAAATAAGGTCAGATTATCTTTTCTTGACGTGCTATAAAGCCCCAGAAAAGAGTGCCAGTCCATTGTGAGCCATCTATCTCATCAGGTCTGTCTTCGACCCCCAGCAGCAGAACAGATAGGCACTCAATGAGAAACCATCAGAAGCAGAGAAATAAGCCCTTACTCGTAGAAAAAAAAGGTGCTATCTAGAACCTAAAAGGGTTCTTCGGCTGTCCCCATAGGATAACCTGTTTTAGTTCCAGATATAACTATTTTTGATTTCAGGTAGAACCCTATCCACATAACTAACCCATGTATGATTCAAATATACATTTTCTCATGTAGGAATCTAGCAAATAGGCATTAAATGAGACATGAGTATAATATTAATGGGTCAAATATTTGTTGGTGCAGGTCATAGAGGTTATGAGAAAGCATATAAATAATAAGTTATCCAGAAATACTTTAAATAAAACACTACTTCCACAATATGGGATACATCATACAGTGTTAAAGTAGTGTATCTGAGGGTTAATTTATGGTCAAATTCTGATGAAGGCTAGAAAAATATGATTCCCTCAATCTAGCAAGAAGTGTTTTTGGCTTGCCTTTGGATGGCTCTTTGCCTTAATGAAGTGATACCAACTGGGGAAGGTTTTGATTGCCAATAAGGTCCAAGTGAAATTTGTCTGCACTCCAAAAATATGTGTACCCTCTACAAACCTGACATTTACGGAAATGAGCAAAGCTAGCAGGGAATAACATTTTGGACTTTGGAGTTCTACTTTTATTTTTTAACATTGATCCAGGAGTCAATGTTCGCTAATTAGGCTTTCATCCAACCCACAAGGATCCATGATAAAAGGAATATACAACAACGGGTTTTCCCTATCTGTCACAAGGCAAGCAATGGAGAGAAAAAAACACTTGTCCTGTGGGCTTGATGTTCAATGTCCGTTGAGTGTCACCAAGCCCCAATGGTACCGTAGTGGTAACATAAATACTGTATAATATCATATACAACATCATGAATAGCAGGGGTGTCAAACTCATTTTGATCCCTGCGGCCGCATTTGGTCTTCAACGGATCCGGAGGGCTGCACTGAAACTTGGCTATGTTTCCTCACTGTCAAAAATAGCTAAAAATAGTCCTCTATGCATCCTTTTTAGAATTTTCTATGTTTTCTGACTGTCTAGCTTTCAGTTCAGTGTTTATTAGTGAGCTATACACAGTCAAGAAACTGTATAAATGTTGGTCCATTATCATTTTAGTTTAAAAAAAAAAACACAAACCACCCAAAGGCTGGAATGTCCCCCTCACGGGCTGGATCTGAGCGATATGTTTGACACTCCTGATCTATAATACTGTTTTTGTACTACTGTTATACTGTTGTTTATACTACTGTTCTACTGTTTTTGTTCTACTGTTCTACTTTGTTTATACTACTGTTCTACTGTTTTTATACTACTGTTCTACTCTTTTTATACTACTGTTCTACTGTTCTACTGTTTTTATACTACTGTTCTACTGTTTTATACTACTGTTCTACTGTTCTAGTACTACTGTTCTACTGTTTTTATACTACTGTTCTACTGTTTTTATACTACTGTTCTACTGTTTTTATACTACTGTTCTACTGCTTTTATACTACTGTTCTACTGTTTTTATACTTCTGTTCTAATGTTTTTATAGTGCTGTTCTACTGTTCTAGTACTACTGTTCTACTGTTTTTATACTACTGTTCTACTGTTTTTATACTACTGTTCTACTGTTTTTATACTACTGTTCTACTGCTTTTATACTACTGTTCTACTGTTTTTATACTTCTGTTCTGTTTTTATGCTACTGTTCTACTGTTTTTATACTACTGTTCTACTGTTTTTATACTACTGTTCTACTGTTTTTATACTTCTGTTCTGTTTTTATGCTACTGTTCTACTGTTCTAGTACTACTGTTCTAATGTTTTTATAGTGCTGTTCTACTGTTCTAGTACTACTGTTCTACTGTTTTTATACTACTGTTCTGTTTTTATACTACTGTTCTACTGTTTTTGTTCTACTGTTCTACTTTGTTTATACTACTGTTCTACTGTTTTTGTTCTACTGTTCTACTGTTTTTATACTACTGTTCTACTCTTTTTATACTACTGTTCTACTGTTTTTATACTACTGTTCTACTGTTTTTATACTACTGTTCTACTGCTCTTGTTTTTATACTACTGTTCTACTGTTTTTATACTACTGTTCTACTGTTTTTATACTTCTGTTCTGTTTTTATGCTACTGTTCTACTGTTTTTATACTACTGTTCTACTGTTTTTATACTACTGTTCTACTGTTTTTATACTTCTGTTCTGTTTTTATGCTACTGTTCTACTGTTCTAGTACTACTGTTCTAATGTTTTTATAGTGCTGTTCTACTGTTCTAGTACTACTGTTCTACTGTTTTTATACTACTGTTCTGTCTTTATAGTGCTGTTCTACTGTTCTAGTACTACTGTTCTACTTTGTTTATACTACTGTTCTACTGTTTTTGTTCTACTGTTCTACTGTTTTTATACTACTGTTCTACTCTTTTTGTTCTACTGTTTTTATACTACTGTTCTACTGTTTTTATACTACTGTTCTACTGTTTTTATACTACTGTTCTACTGCTTTTATACTACTGTTCTACTGTTTTTATACTTCTGTTCTGTTTTTATGCTACTGTTCTACTGTTTTTATACTACTGTTCTACTGTTTTTATACTACTGTTCTACTGTTTTTATACTTCTGTTCTGTTTTTATGCTACTGTTCTACTGTTCTAGTACTACTGTTCTAATGTTTTTATAGTGCTGTTCTACTGTTTTTATACTACTGTTCTACTGCTTTTATACTACTGTTCTACTGTTTTTATACTTCTGTTCTGTTTTTATACTACTGTTCTACTGTTTTTATACTTCAGTTCTGTTTTTATACTACTGTTCTACTGTTTTTATACTACTGTTCTACTGTTCTGCTGTTTTTATACTACTGTTCTAATGTTTTTTATTCATACGATAAAGATAGTCATCCCAAAACGTTTAGCACCATCATCCTTTAGCACCGTCATCCTTTAGCACCGTCATCCTTTAGCACCGTCATCCTTTAGCACCGTCATCCTTTAGCACCGTCATCCTTTAGCACCGTCATCCTTTAGCACCGTCATCCTTTAGCACCGTCTCCCTTGCCAGTGCTACTCCTTATTACCTGCTCTCTCTCTCTATCTATCATGAGTACTCGTGTTTGCATGTGTGTGTGTGTGTCTACATGTGGCACGCTTGTGTGTGTGTGTGTGTGTGTGTCTCAGCTCAGTAAAGCAGCTCATTTGCTAGGTTGGGCTTGGTGAGGGGAGGGAGCAGTGAGATTGGCAGGTATGCATCCAGCCAGCACCAAGACTCCTGATGAGGCTACCTCATTCACACAGCTCATTTACCATTCTGTGATTACACTTGCAAGACTGGGGAACAGGGAGACACACACACACATACATACACACACACACACACACACATTCCCTTTTCACCCTAGTAACCCTGTGTTGTTTTTTTCCTGTCAAGCACCAAAACAAGCTGACAGCAATTACCACAGAACACAAGCAGTAGCACAGAGTGGCATGGCTGCTGGTGGTTAAGACTCTCACACGGAGCTGCTGTTGCTGTTGTCTCACACTTTATTGCTTTGTGCGTTCAGTATCACTCTGTTTACTGTTGCTTTGTTTATTCCAAGCAGTTAGAGAGGAAACCATGCATACAGAAATAGTCAGTGAAACGACAAGGTTCAGCAGCGCTAGCCCCGAGGCTTCATGCATGTAACACAATGTGTCTGAGGCCCGCAACAACAACTCATTTAAAATGGCAAAACAATTCAGGTCAGTTTTGCCTTTGAAATTATTAAGCAATTGTATGCCTTCTGTGTCATGATTACTATACATTACTGCATCTTACATGAATTTTAATATCTCCCAGAACATGTATGTGCCAAATTTAAAATGTACAATGTACAAATAAAAGTTGATTTGATGTATCCTGCAACCCATGCCCTATCCTGAGGCCCCTTACTGACGTTTAAAAATGTTTTAAAAAGCACTTGTCCTTATATCCAGTGAGAAATAGGGGTCTGATTGTGCAGTGCCTTTGTGCTTCAGTTGAAACACCTCCACAACAGCAGCATTTCAGACTGACGGGCATAACTCTGATGCACTCTGATCTGGAAAGAAAAGCCATCCCTCTGCCTGTCTAGTTTTAATCAACAGATGTGGTCCCTAGAGAGTGCATGGGACCATGATGACCAGCGTGCTAGCACATGCCATTAAAGTTGGAATCTATAGCAGTGAAAATGCCATGTCCGTTTGCCATATTAAAACAACAGACATGACTTTAAAAAAAAAAAACACAGCTTTTTTTTCTCCATCTGACATCATTGCGCATCATTGCAGAAAGTGCATTCTTGTAGCTGTGTGGGCTAATAGTGAAAATGTTTGGCTTGGGGTAAGTTGAGCCAATGGCAAGTTAAGCAGGGCCTTATCGCTGGGATATGAGGTAACAACAGGGCCTGGCCTATGTTAAAAGTGTTTTGAAAAGTACAACGCGTTTGTTAGGTGTTAAGCCTGTGTTAAAAGATGCTTCAAATATTAAAAGACAAAAAAAGGGACTCTGAATGTGTTTAATTGTTTTGGGGAAATAAAGACATGGTTTTAAAAAAGTAGTAGTACTATTTAATTCAGTACAGACATTTGTTGGCCGGCTCAATTTACCCCATACCCAGGAGAAGCTGTGCTAAGAGACCACTTCTTTTTGGACAAACTGGGTTTTCACAACTATAATGTTTACATGAATTCTGATTATTTCCAGGGATACAGAACATCCTGAAATATATGTCATGTCTTTGTTAGAAATAATACTATATTTCCCTTGACGGAGTGATGCTGAATGTAAAAAGTATCTCAGCTTTAAAGACAGACTCAACCTTCTTTCCCTTAATGTGGATCTCAGCTTTAAAGTCAGATGCAGGGTGCATCTGAAATTGCACCCTATACCCTATATTGTGCACCACTTTTGACCAGGACCCACTGGGTTCTGGTCAAAAGTATTGGACTATGAGGGAATAGGGTCCCATTTAGGACGCAGTCTGAGAAGCCTATCCACATGCCTCGGCTCTGCTGTGTTTGCTATGTTTGTCATTGTGCCGACATTCCACAGAGGACTGGAGAGTAAATCATTTATGAAAAAAATGGATAACCATTGAATTAAATTTTATTAGTCGTTTGTTAGGCTCTACACCACAGAAAATAAGAAATTAATCAATGTCTTTGTTCCCAATTGGTCAGAAGGAAATGGCACTAATTTCTAACCAGTTTCATCTTCTTTCCGTCAGATTCTTCTCTTTGCTCAAGCTGTGATGTCGGGCGCTTATCACTGAGCCTTTGTTGAACAGTTTTAGTAATTAGAGATTAAATACTACACTCTTGGAGAAAAAAAAAGGGTTTGAAAATGGTTCTTCGGCTGTCCCCTTTTAGATTCTAGATATAAACTTTTTTTGTAAGAGTGTATAAGCCGAATGAAAGGTTTTCTTATTCTTCTAACAGGCTGTACTCTTCAGAAGACACAAGCAGTCCAAATATGGCTAGAAATAACAATGGTATCAAAAGGAACGGTCATTTAAGTTCACACAACAAAATTACCATCTGTAGAGTCTATACTTTATCTGTGTCTTCAAAACAACACTTATTTGTCTCTACTTCACCCAACCTTTTCCATGTTGTCAGTATACCCTCTCATCATACAGCTACACTAATGTTTGGGGTCACTTAGAAATGTCCTTGTTTTTGAAAGAAAAGCAAATTTTTGTCCAATAACATCAAATTGATCAGAAATACAGTGTAGACATTGTTAATGTTGTAAATGACTATTGTAGATGGAAACGGCAGATTTTTAATGGAATATCTTCATAGACGTACAGAGGCCCATTATCAGCAACCATCACTCCTGTGTTCCAATGGCATGTTGTGTTAGCTAATCCAAGTTTATAATTTTAAAAGGCTAATTGATCATTGCAATTATGTTAGCACAGCTGAAAACTGTACTTCTGTTTAAATAAACAATAAAACTGGCCTTCTTTAAACTAGTTGAGAATCTGGAGAATAAGCATTTGTGGGTTCGATTACAGGCTCAAAATGGCCTGAAACTCATCAGTCTATTGTTGTTCTGAGTAATGAAGGTTATTCCATGCCAGAAATTGCCAAGAAACTGAAGATATCGTACAACGCTGTGTACTACTCCCTTCACAGAACAGCGCAAACTGTCTCTAACCAGAATAGAAAGAGGAGTGGGAGGCCCCGGTGCACAACTAAGCAAGAGGACAAGTACATTAGGGTGTCTAGTTTGAGAAACGCCTCACAAGTCCTCAACTGGCATCTTCATTAAATAGTACCAGCAAAACTCCAGTCTTAACGTCAACAGTGAAGAGGTGACTCCAGGATGCTGGCCTTCTAGGCAGAGTTCCTCTGTCCAGTGTGTGTATTCTTTTGCCCATCTTAAAATGTTATTTTTATTGGCCAGTCAGAGATATGGCTTTTTGTTTGCAACTCTTCCTAGAAGGCCAGTATCCTAGAGTTGCCTCTTCACTGTTGACGTTGTTTTACGGGTACTATTTAATGAAGCTGCCAGTTGAGGACTTGTGCGGTGTCCGTTTCTCAAACTAGAGTTTCAGTTTCAGACGAAAGTTCTTTGTTTCTGGCAATTTTGAGCCTGTAATCGAACCAACAAATGCTGATACTCAACTAGTCTAAAGAAGGACAGTTTTATTGCTTCTTTAATCAGGACGACAGTTTTCAGCTGTAACATAATTGCAAAAGGGTTTTCAAATGTATAATTAGCCTTTTAAAATGATGAACTTGGATTAGCTAACACAACGTGCCATTGGAACACAGGAGAGATGGTTGCTGATAATGGGCTTCTGTATGACTATGGAGATATTCCATTAAAAATCAGCTGTACATTCTAACTCCTATCATCAGCTACTCTGCTGCCCATGATATTCTTACTCTGGCATTATTCAAGTATTCTATGTATTTGGTTGCTTTTAGTAGTGCTCCATGTACACCATCCTCCTCCTCCTTCTGCCTCTAAAGGACAGGCAACCATGAAAATAAGATAGGCCTCCTCAGAGGAGCTGCCCTGTTTCCATAGCTTAAAATACCACATTTATATCACAACCTTACAGCTGCTCTTCATTTGTTCCCCCTCCCTGGGCTGAGCTGAGCGATGATAAAGCCTAGCCTGCTCCCTGCTCTTTGCTCTGCGTCAGGCCCTGGCTGAGGCTCTCTGCTATTTAGGGAAAGCACTCACTCTGATTCCTGGACTGGAGAGGATGGAGGGGATGCAAGTGTAATAACTCTACGATGGCCATATATCAACGCAAGGCTTCAATTTGTGTATTCTACCGAAAGGGAGGACCTAACAGGTCCAAACAAGTAGCAGATTCAGGCCATAAACACTGATTGCTCATACAGGTGTAGGATTTTAATGTGACCTATATTGTCACAGCAAAATAATCCTGCAGCTGCAGCAGCAGGATTTGAAAGTTTAGTCTATGATGTTGCTTAATTGGTGGTTAGGCTATTAGCTGGCCAAAAGTAGGCTACATATAAAGTGCAATGCTGTTAATGTAGCCGTGTGTTAGTGTGGGTTTTCAGTGAATTAATGTAAATCACAAAGCTCATCTGCATTTCTGGTGATGCAGGAGAATTCTCAACAACAAAAGAGCGTTCAAATTAAGATCCGACACCTGTATATTCGTGGACAAACAAGACACTAAAGGACCAGAGAAACACCTGGACTGTGGACCAGAGAATCACCCGGCCTGGACAGCTCCATTTAACACACTCATGTCACATCCATTAAATCAACGGTTATGACGCAGGGAATAAAGTATTGTGTTCTTTGTCTGTTTCAATGATTTTCTCCAAGTTAATTGTTGTTTGGCTTTGAATGGAAGAAGCTGGGAATCCATTCGGAAACCATGAAGGTTGTGGTAAATGGGTTGCACACTTAGGATATAACAGGCTCTATGAAAGGTTTTTCTGGGTGCACAAGTTGATCAAATAAGATAACAACTTGCAGACTTGTTTACGTGCTGCTGTGCATTTTGTTGCCGACCTTACTTTGCTACCTGACAATTTTACGGTTTTTACTTTTTAATTATTATTTAGAGTTTTTCCCTCACTCAACTTTTTTTCATTCAACTTTTTCACTCCGGACGTTTTAACGACATGGTTCATCAGGACTTCCACCAGCCGAAACTAAGTAGTAACATTAACATGATGCCTTCTAATTGCAGTCGATGTACTCATAATATACAGGAGAACGATCGCCTTACGGCGAGGATAGCTGTGCTGCAAGCCCCGCTTCAGACGCAATCGTTAGGCAAGGTTAATTTCAGTGTAGGAAAGGATGAAACACAGTCTGTGCCACCAGTAAGTACAGATAGTAGTATAAATCCCCTGGCACGGTCCCCACAGCCAAACAACTTTCTCGTGGCTTCTGGAGGGAAATGCTGTAGGAATGCTCAACCGGTGTTGCTCATTCAGCCGACAGAAACTTTCAACCGGTTCTCCCCATTAAGCAGCGAGTCGGAGTCTGAGGCCGAGCCTTCTCTGGTCTCAATTCCTCCCGTTACGGGGTCTGAGACGCCGAAGGCTCCCACCATTAGCTCTGACAAATTGAAAACCCTAGTCATTGGCGACTCCATTACCCGCAGTATTAGACTTAAAACGAATCATCCAGCGATCATACACTGTTTACCAGGGGGCAGGGCTACCGACGTGAAGGCTAATCTGAAGATGATGCTGGCTAAAGCTAAAACTGGCGAGTGTAGAGAGTATAGAGATATTGTTATCCACGTCGGCACCAACGATGTTAGGATGAAACAGTCAGAGGTCACCAAGTGCAATAGCTTCAGCGTGTAAATCAGCTAGAAAGATGTGTCGGCATCGAGTAATTGTCTCTGGCCCCTTCCCAGTTAGGGGGAGTGATGAGCTCTATAGCAGAGTCTCACAACTTAATCGCTGGTTGAAACTGTTTTCTGCCCCTCCCAAAAGATAGAATTTGTAAATAATTGGCCCTCTTTCTGGGACTCACCCACAAACAGGACCAAGCCTGGCCTGTTGAGGAGTGACGGACTCCATCCTAGCTGGAGGGGTGCTCTCATCTTATCTACGAACAAAGACAGGGCTCTAACTCCTCTAGCTCCACAATGAAATAGGGTGCAAGCCAGGCAGCAGGCTGTTAGCCAGCCTGCCAGCTTAGTGGAGTCTGCCACTAGCACAGTCAGTGTAGTCAGCTCAGCTATCCCCATTGAGACCGTGTCTGTGCCTCGACCTAGGTTGGGCAAAACTAAACATGGCGGTGTTCGCCTTAGCAATCTTACTAGAATAAAGACCTCCTCAATTCCTGCCGTTATTGAAAGAGATCGTGATACCTCACATCTCAAAATAGATCCCTTAATTCAAAGGCAGTCAATGAACTAATCACTGATCATAATCTTGATGTGATTGGCCTGACTGAAACATGGCTTAAGCCTGATGAATTTACTGTGTTAAATGAGGCCTCACCTCCTGGTTACACTAGTGACCATATCACCCGTGCATCCCGCAAAGTCGGAGGTGTTGCTAACATTTACGATAGTGAATTTCAATTTACAAAAACCAAAAAAAACGTTTTTGTCTTTTGAGCTTCTAGTCATGAAATCTATGCAGCCTACTCAATCACTTTTTATAGCTACTGTTTACAGGCCTCCTGGGCCATATACAGCGTTCCTCACTGAGTTCCCTGAATTCCTATCGGACCTTGTAGTCATAGCAGATAATATTCACATTTTTGGTGACTTTAATATTCACATGGAAAATACAGACTCCTCTTTAAATCTGCGCATTCCTCCAAAGCTCAGTTGTCCTGAGTCTGCACAACTCTGCCAGGATCTAGGATCAAGGGAGACACTCAAGTGTTTTATTACTATATCTCTTGACACAATGATGAAAATATTCATGGCCTCCAAACCTTCAAGCTGCATACTGGACCCTATTTCAACTAAACTACTGAAAGAGCTGCTTCCTGTGCTTGGCCCTCCTATGTTGAACATAATAAATGGCTCTCTATCCACAGGATGTGTACCAAACTCACTAAAAGTGGCAGTAAAAAAGCCTATCTTGAAGAAACCAAAACTTGACCCAGAAAATATAAAAAACTATCGGCCTATATAGAATCTTCCATTCCTCTCTAAAATTTTAGAAAGAGCTGAAGACAAACAAACCCAAATTGGTCTACATGGACAATTTCTGGCCTGGTTTAGATCTTATCTCTCGGAAAGATATCAATTTGTCTCTGTGAATGGTTTGTCCTCTGACAAATCAACTGTAAATTTCGGTGTTCCTCAAGGTTCTGTCTTACGACCACTATTGTTTTCCACTATTGTTTTCACTATATATTTTACCTCTTGGGGATATCATTCGAAAACATAATGTTAACTTTCACTGCTATGCGGATGACACACAGCTATACATTTCAATTAAACATGATGATGCCCCAAAATTGCCCTCGCTAGAAGCCTGTGTTTCAGACATAAGGAAGTGGATGGCTGCAAACTTTCTACTTTTAAACTCAGAAAAACAGAGATGCTTGTTCTAGGTCCCAAGAAACAAATAGATCTTCTGTTGAATCTGACAATTAATCTTGATGGTTGTACAGTCATCTTAAATAAAACTGTGAAGGACCTCGGCGTTACTCTGGACCCTGATCTCTCTTTTGACGAACATATCAAGACTGTTTCAAGGACAGCTTTTTTCCATCTACTTAACATTGCAAAAATCAGAAACTTTCTGTCCAAAAATGATGCAGAAAATGAATCCATGCTTTTGTTACTTCTAGGTTAGACGACTACAATGCTCTACTTTCCGGATACCCGGATAAAGCACTAAATAAACTTCAGGTAGTGCTAAATTCGGCTGCTAGAATCCTGACTGGAACCAAAAATGTGATCATATTACTCCAGTACTAGCTTCCCTATACTGGCTTCCTGTTAAGGCAAGGGCTGATTTCCAGGTTTTACTGCTAACCTACAAAGCATTACATGTGCTTGTTCCTACCTATCTTGCCGTACATACCTACACGTACGCCACTAAGGTCACAAGATGCAGGCCTCCTAATTGTCCCTAGAATTTCTAAGCAAACAGCTGGAGGCAGGGCTTTCTCCTATAGAGTTCCATTTTTATGGAATGGTCTGCCTACCCATGTGAGAGATGCAGAGACTCGGTCTCCACCTTTAAGTCTTTACTGAAGACTCATCTCTTCAGTAGGTCATAAGATTGTAGTATAGCCCAGGAGTGTGAAGGTAGTTCTTGAGCATTCTACATCTCTTTCAGTTATATTGTATATGTTACCAACTGCAGATACCGTGTGTGTGTGTGTGTGTGTGTGTGTGTGTGTGTGTGTGTGTGTGTGTGTGTGTGTGTGTGTGTGTGTGTGTGTGTGTGTGTGTGTGTGTGTGTGCATGTTGATGCATTAGTACTAAAAATGAGACATCTCCTGATTCTCTTTGCCAGGGATAGAAAAGACAGAAAGGCCCTGGAGCAACGAACCGCCCTTGCTGTCTCTGCCTAGCCGGTTTCCCTCTCTCCACTGGGATTCTCTGCCTCTAACCCTATTACAGGGGCTGAGTCACTGGCTTAGTCAGGGGCTGAGTCACTGGCTTCCTGTCTGGGTCCCCACCCCCCTTGGGTTGTGCCGTGGCGGAGATCTTTGTGGGCTGTACTCGGCCTTGTCTCAGGATGGTAAGTTGGTGGTTGAAGGTATCCCTCTAGTGGTGTGCGGGCTGCGCTTTGGCAAAGTGGGTGGGGTTATATCCTTCTTGTTTGGCCCTGTCCGGGGGTATCATCGGATGGGGCCACAGTGTCTCCTGACCCTCCTGTCTCAGCCTCCAGTATTTATGCTGCAGTAATTTATGTGTCGGGGGGCTAGGGTCAGTCTGTTATATCTGGAGTATTTATCCTGTCTTATCCGGTGTCCTGTGTGAATTTAAGTATGCTCTCTCTAATTCTCTCTTTCTCTCTTTATTTTTTTATTTTTCTCTCTCGGAGGACCTGAGCCCTAGGACCATGCCTCAGGACTACCTGGCATGATGACTCCTTGCTGTCCCCAGTCCACCTGGCCGTGCTGCTGCTCCAGTTTCAACTGTTCTGCCTGCGGCTATTTTAACCCTGACCTGTTCACTGAACGTGCTGCCTGTCCCAGACCTGCTGTTTTCAACTCTCTAGAGACAGCAGGAGCGGTAGAGATACTCTCAATGATTGGCTATGAAAAGCCAACTGACATTTACTCCTGAGGTGCTGACTTGTTGCACCCTCGACAACTACTGTGATTATTATTATTTGACCATATTGGTCATTTATGAACATTTGAACATATTGGCCATGTTCTGTTATAATCTCCACCCGGCACAGCCAGAAGAGGACTGGCCACCCCTCATAGCCTGGTTCCTCTCTAGGTTTCTTCCCAGGTTCTGGCCTTTCTAGGGAGTTTTTCCTAGCCACTGTGCTCCTACACCTGCATTGCTTGCTGTTTGGGGTTTTAGGCTGGGTTTCTGTACTGCACTTTGATATATCAGCTGATGTAAGCATATAAATAAATTTGATTTGATTTTGATTTTGATTTGATAAAAAGTTTACAAAAACTCACAGCTCGAGGAGTTGAAGATTCTGGAAGAGTTGCCATGATAATGTGGTCAGAGGATTCTTCGATAAGTTTCTGTAGAAGAGAGGGAGAAAACACAGAGAGGGATAAATGTATTAGTGCTGGACTATGTTGCCAAGGCGGGTGAAGAAAACAGCAGCAGAGAAAACACAAAGCACAAACCAAAAGAAACACGAAAAATCCTGAGAGAATAAGTGGTGCCGGAGGGAACGGAGCAGCCTTGACAATCCAATAAAGACAGACTTGGTCATTTTCAAGACAACAAATTAAATAGAGACAGCGAGGGCCTGAGGCCTTCAAATCCAATACAAAGGAGGTGAGATAAGGCATGTAACCACCAGAGCACCTCTCTAAGGTGTTCAACCCTGAAATGGAGGCATTCTTGTAGAGCGAGAGTGAGTGGTCCACCAAAGGATCTGTATGTATTCTGGAGAGTTGATAACATATTTATATTGACATTTTTGTCATTTAACAGAAACTCTTATCCAGAGCGACTTCCAATACGAAAAGGCATGCGCTTCCAGGAGTGAAAAATGGTAGGCTACAGTATGAAGTATGAGGTTGTGCTCAAGATCAACGCAATGATGTGAAAATATTGCACCATCAAACTAACACAGTGAAATGCTCACTAGGGACCAGCTACCCAAGCCCTCTCAAACCCAGACCCATCTCTGTGAAGAGACTGTGAGCACCAGGGGGGTTGAATCACTAATAGTAGAGCCAGGCGAACAGCCACTCATTATCAATATTCATTGAATACTTCAGATCACTTAATACCCTAACACTGCCCTGGTTAGATCCTAGCAGGCCTGCTTGACAGATAATCAATGCATTCCACTGCAGTCTTACCACTCATCTGGCCCTGGGGAGCTGGGGACGGCTGATTCTCTGGCTGCCTGTCCCTGACCTGTTCCCTCTGCTGCCTTGCTCTGCAGCACCACGGACAGGGAAAGAGTACACTACACACACCTCTCAGTAGCCTCTCTATACAGAACCACAGACAGCACAAGACCAGATCAATGGGCAGCATCTATGGGCAGCATAATTACACATATCTCTTTGTGCTGTCAATAGTCCACATTGCTGTACAATATTCAATGCATACTCGTTACCTGCTCCTCTCTAGTACAGTACCCTGGACAGCGCCAGTATTCAAACACAGCCCTTTGCCTGTTCTTACTTCAGCACCATGGATAGAGACATACAGTAGGATGGGCAGTTCAGGCTATTTTCTCAAATATAAAGATGAAATCACTCTACTGTACAGTAAATCCTTCCCCATCTCAGACCTGGCGGTAGGTAGCATAGGCTCAGTATCCCACATTACGGGTAAGAAGCCGGCCTCAGTTGGTCAGGCACAGGAGGCTCTTCAGCAGCCACTGTGACTAATTCAGCTTGAGGATTTTGGAGAGTCAAATTGCCCAGCTGAGGGCTGGTTGCCTGTCCCCCACATTACAGTCCAATTCCTATCACACATCCTCTTCTCCCTGCAGTGTGCACTCATTCACTCCCATTCAAGGATTTCAAATCGTTGGGTCGGGGTAGACGAAGTCTGTAATTGTTTTTTTTTACCTCAATCATTGAGAGGGAAAGGGGGGGAAATCTTACCGTTCATACCATTCTTTATCATTACCATACATGTTATGGCATAGTTGAATCATGGGTAGTCTATGTTGTTTACATGTTTAAGGTTCAAAGGAAAAGGTCTGTCCAGGTTGATTGCATCAAATGAAACAACAAAATTGTTCCTTTCATTTCAGGAAACATTACCGCGATGCTTAATGTGCTTCCTCGGCAAGTACTTCCTTTGGTGGTTGGGTGCATTGGGATCCCATAGGCCAGTGGTTCCCAACCTTTTTTCGGGTACTGTACCACCAACTGAATTTTGCTCTGCCCGGAGTCCACCTGAAGTACCACCTCATGTGCATTTTACCAGCAGGCCTGTGGTCTAATATGTCTTCTCTGACTAGGTATCCCCCTTTCCCAAGTACCCCCAGGGGTCCTAGTACCCCTGGTTGGGAACTACTGCCCTAGACTAACCCTACTAAACACTGATGCGCAGCTGCACATGCCTGTTTCGGTGGCAACAAAAAAGCCAAAGAGGCGCTTGCCACCGCTCATGATTTTACATTGCATTTTCTGTGACACAGAGAGAACAGAACCCTACACAGAGGGAACAGAACCCTACACAGAGGGAACAGAACCCCACACAGAGGGAACAGAACCCCACACAGAGGGAACAGACCCCACACAGAGGGAACAGAACCCCACACAGAGGGAACAGAACCCTACACAGAGGCAACAGAACCCCACACAGAGCTGTACATCTTTTTTAGAGGACCTGCGACCACCATAACAGAGACAGAGCGTGTGACCCGGCATTACAGCAGCCGTGTCGAGCCAGGTCTCCAGAGACAATGGTAACGAATCCCCTAGCTAGCTGAAGGATTAGGAGCCAGGAGGACTGCACCACCAAGACGCCAGGAGGACTCAGGATGCTACTAGCATCTTCCACAACACTATGTGCACCCCTGGCCCCTGGCATTCTAATCACCTCATTAAATTGATAATGAGATTATTAAAGCTGCATCCATTGGGACTAGCAGGGGCTGTATGGTTTAATTCTACATGTTATTATTCTTGGCACACAAAGGAGTTCATCTGGACACTGTGTATTAAGAGCCCAGTCCTAGGAAAATAACATGTCGCCAGAGCCAGAGCTAACTGAGCCGGCAAAAAGACTGTCTGTCTGTCCATCTGTCTATCAAGCCTGTCCCCCTGAGGATGGGGACACGCTAATGAGAAATGGGAACTCTACACAAAGACTGCCCTCAGAAGGACAAATATAGACACTGGAATTAGATACAAGTGTACTGTAGGAGGAAAAAGCTAGTGTTTCTAAGAAAGTATGCCCATGAAGATGGCCTGTTGACAAAGGATTTTTTTCTGGCTGCTAGACAACAGAGTATTAGTAGTGATTAGTAATGGTTTCTGCAGTTGTTGACCTGCCCTTTGCAGCATCAAAAGATGATGCTCCCCAGTCTAACAGTCACCTTCCATCTGTGTAACAGTGATAAAGAGATAATGGCATCACATGGGAATGGAACTATGATGTGAGCTGCAGCTTTTCAGAGGAAAAAAAAACAAATAAATTCACACCATTAGTCTAAAAATGGAACACAATAACGGAATTTTGTAGGAAACCTCTCTTGGCTCACAAATAATCCCTTTCAGATTGTCACACAGACAGAATCAATTACTGGAATGGTTTAGGGAGAGCTTCATACTGGAGCAGGGGAAGAGCAGGAGGCCTCTGGAAGAACTCGTGTTGTTTCGACACAGTATCTTCTGCATACAGTGGCGGCCCCAGGCATAAACGAAATACTATTTTTTTTTAAAGTATTATTATTATTTATTTTTTATTTAACCTTTATTTAACTAGGCAAGTCAGTTAAGAACAAATTCCTATTTACAATGACGGCCTACCCCGGCCAAACCAGGACAACGCTGGGCCAATTGTGCGCCGCCCTATGGGACTCCCAATCACGGCCGGATGTGATACAGCCTGGGTTCAAACCAGGGACTGTAGTGGCGCCTCTTGCACTGAGATGCAGTGCCTTAGACTGCTGTGCCACTCGGGAGGCCGTATGCACTTTTTTTTAGGAACTCAGTCAGGTATAGTAGAAAACACAAGTTCTGATTCTGACATTTGGTTGTGCATCAGCACAGTTGTTCTTTTCTTGTCATTCACTCAATAAGCTGTATCAGCTAACAATTGTATTATTGGTAAGTTAGTCTAACCAGCTATCAAAACTTGTAGTAATCATGGCCGAATACCCACTGAGCATGCAAGGCACATGCCCAGGGGCCCTCACTTCCAGGGGCCCCCATTGGTTTTGTTAGTCACTCTCACTCATATATCATATTAACATGGCATAAGTCATGGCAAAATGTGTAGAATTGCTGGAAATTATCTGTTAAACTGCACATTTGTTCTTTCTGTTCAATGGCAAAATTAATAGAATTGTATGAAATGTGTTGTAAAATTGCTAAATGTTCTCTCCTCCCCATGGCAAAATGTGTAGAATTGCAAAGACATTCCTTGAAACTGCAACATTTTCTATAAGCCCTATGGCAAAATGTGTAGAAATGAAGGAAATTAACTTTCTTTAAAGTTCTCTCCACCATTAAGAGGTGAGACACTAAAAGGTGGGGGGGCCCCCAACCAAACCTCGCTTAGGGCCCCCAAAAGGCTAGAGCCAACCCTGAATGCATCGGTGCACTATATGTTGGCATGAATATGCATGGGTGTGTAATCGAGCATAGATGCGTGCAATGACCATATGAGCATGTGTGCATATTCTGTGCAAGGCATTCAGACTGTCACTCTACGTGTGTCCTTGTGGGTAAACGGTCGTATCTGTAGCGTATCTGTACAATTATGATGTAGCCATGAGCCTGAATGTGTTCTGTGTTAGACGGAGAGTGCTGTGTGAGTGGTGTTGGAGGGTTGGAAGGGTGAAGGAGCCTGTCGATGTGGATTACGAACCCTATTAACATAAAGAGGGAAGAATTATTAAGTCCTTATGAAGGCTTCATTACCTCATAACCAGGCATTGCACCCAAAGCACATGGGAACTTTTTTTCTTTACGCTTTTCCTCTGTTCCTCAGCCAGTGTATTGTGTTAGGCTCATTGAATCAGAGAATTGATCATGAGAGAGAGATCAAGGAGAGAGCAGTCAAAGCCCCAATGCAATTATCACTCTGAACAACATTAAGGTCGGGGGCAGATGCTTCCGCTGTAACACCTTCCCAAGGTGACTTGCAGGCCTGGGAGTGGGCTTTCCCTCGGTGGGTGAGAGGGGTAGGGGAGATGGATGAAGGCAACAACACCTCTCCCATTGTTAAGACCTGCCTCCCCGACACTAGGCCTGCCTCCCTACACCACTAGACCACCACCCGTCTGCATGCAAGAACGGAAGTGTCCTTTTCAAAGGTCATTCTTCGTTACAGTCATGAGAAATGTCAGCTAAAATTGGATTTGGGAAGAGAAGGCAATAACAAATAAATATATAAATCAAATCAGACATCAAATGTGACGCCTTGCCCCAAACACACAGGAGTAGACATGTTGTTATTAAAAGTTAGAAAGACTAACAGGTGGAAATGAATCATGGAAGAAGGTCACAGGCTAAGCAGACAGAGCCTTCCTCTTCAGAGTCAATACGATCCTTCTGACATTTGATAATGCTCTTCACACGCCTCATAGACATCAGCAGGGTTATTTATAGCAGAGGTATAAATTTGCTTGTCAATTAACACAGTTCAGAGCTGATTATAATTTCCCCTGCAGAGCTGCTGTATACTATGCATATCTTAAGGCGGGTAAATTTACATTGAGTGAGGGTGGAAACCTACATGTATATCATGTACAGTATATCACAACAGTGCAGCTGCATTTAATAAGGTATGCTATTCATGATATTCACAGACATTTGCATATGTGTGTCATGGGACACCACAAAATGTTGATGAGTGGGTCCTCCTGATTGGCTCCAGCAGGGGGTTAGGGGACTCTGGGGCTACAGCCCCTCATCTATAATGCAGGTGAAGAAGTCAACGGGAGAACTAGGGCCCATTGTTAATAGCATGGCAATTATACATAGCCTGCAGTTAAATACTGCATACAGTAGGACTGATTTTTCCATGTTTTATCTCCCAGTAGTCTCAAGCCAAAGGCAGTCCTTTAGATCTGCAGATGGGACTGGGTGCAGTTAGAATGACACCAACGCATCGACCATCTCAGAAGATGGCATATATTACTGTTTGTCAGACCGTAGCAGGTTAGCATGGGGCAATGTGGCCATAACTGACTTGGGCCGGATGACACCTTTAAGGAGATGCGTCTTATCAGTATTACGGCACCTGTGGATGACAGCTAGGCCTATGTGTTATAGTGGAAGCAATGAAACAATTTACACAGAACATGATACGACAGCTTTAAAATGCGTAGATACTACCGAAAACAACCACATTACTCAAATGAAATGGTCACAAATCATTTTGCATTCTAACATATTTGGAGGGATATAAAGTGTAATTGAAGTAAGACAGGGTGTCCCAAACTCGGTCCTGCCTCCCCAATGTGTTATTTGAGTCAGCTGTGTTGCTAGGGCGAGTTTGGGACACCGAGTTGGGGAAACCCTGGTATAGGAGACCAGTTTAGGTCTACCTGTGAAAACACCTCACAGATGGAAGATAACACCCCTGAGCCTTGTGTTATGATGGGTTTATCTTTTAACAATATTGCCAGGTGCCAGAAACTCCTGCAAAATCAACTGAAAAAGTTGCTCAATATTTATTGAAGTGACAGAAGGGAATGTATCTGACAGAAGTGAAAAGGAGATTGGTTTTACACACAAGACACTCTCACTCAATTCAAAGCTGCCCCGACAGAATAGATATATTTTTTTATAACAAGAACACCAATCTCTTGAATCCCTGTACACACCCATTTATAATATCTCACCCGCATAATCAGGATAACCACAGGGGGTTGCCTATTACTGTTTCCTGCACCCAGATATCAATTCCTCTCTGCCACCCATACCATTGAAAGACAAAATTAATGTGACTGAAAGAAATCTCTTTCAAATTAATGTCGGTTTGCTTCAAAAGCTTCCGAAAAGTCCCCATGTATGACACGCATCTACACAAAAGCTTCAATTAAATACGGTCTTTATGTCTCAAAGAAATATTATTTTCATCAAACACATACACACTATATACAAGCCTGGGTATATCATTCCAACTCAAGTAGAATGGGGGGTGAAAGCATACATATAGCCATATAAGGCGAGATGCCAATGTTTATTTGGAAGCCGTAACGCAAGGTCACATTTCTCAGGGCGTTTTTCAACCCAGTCACTCAGGTGAGCTATTCAAATGCCTGATCTCTGCAATGTGTCGCTCCATTTACTTTGTTGATATTGCTTTATGCGTATGGATATGCCTGTCTGCCTCAAACATCTATCAGTAACTCTTGGATTCTCAACTGTCCTAGATACTGAGGTTACGCTTTAAATGTAAATTCAGCTATTGCCTCTCCAACTGCTGCCCTGCTCACCCCAGAAAATATACAACTAAACTGAGAAAGTGTAACATTGGGGATGGTTTCGGGGAACTAAGACCCGAATTTAAAGATACTTGCGTCTCAGTATCTACATTTTCATATATTATACAATCAATGGGGTGCTTTTGTGTTGTTGTTTTCAAAGATGATGTTTTTGTTGCGTTATCTTATCAAGTCAAAAGATCATTTCCCAAAACATTATCACAGCTACAACTGAACCATCCAAATGTGATAAGATCAGAGATAACAAGATAGTGATTTTTCCTGAGGTATCATTAATGCATTAGGTGCTTTCTACACTGCAGTTCTTATTTCTTCACTCTTTAATGACCACTTTAGCTCTTATTGGAATGTTTTTTGTTCCTTTCCCTTAAATTTTCTGGATTTTCTGAATCCTTTCTGTGACTTATGACAAAGTATTAGATTGAGACACACAATTGTGTAGGGGAGAATTTAGCTTATTTTTCCCAGCATCACTCCATCAAGAGAAATATAGTATTCTTTCTAACAAAGATATCTAGATATATTTCAGGACGTTGTGTATCCCTGGAAATAATCCAAATTCAAAAAGTGTATGGGGGTAAGTTGAGGCACAGGTGAAGTGAAGCCGCCTTAAAATTTCTGTACTGAATGAAATATTACCAATAACCTTTTAAAACCATGTCTATCTTCATTTCCCAAACACAATTCAACACAATCACAATAACGTTTTTGTCTTTGAATCATTTTAAGCATCTTTTAACACAGGCTTCATACCTAACAAAAACATTGTACTTTTTTTATTATACTTTTAACACAGCTTAACACCTAATAAACACTTTGTACTTTTTTAAACACTTTAACACAGGCCAGGCCCTGTTGTTACCTCATATCCAAGTGATAATGCCTTGCATTACGCCTGGGAAGAAAACACATCCATTTGCTTAACTTTCCATTGGCTCAACCATAGGCTCAACTTACCTCAAGGCAAACATGTTCACTATATTAGCCCACACAGCTACAATGATACACTTTCATGCTAGGTTTAGGACCTCATATTGAAGCTTATAGAGACCCCAACTGATGTATAGAAAAATCTTAAAATTATCTACTTTGGTTTAGATACAAGCTTTGGTTTAGATACAAACCTTGAACACAATAAATTAATTTGACTTGGTGAAAATCCATTTTTTTGGGGATCTAACTTGCTTACCACTATTTCCATATGGTTTATTCCTTCACAGACTCCATGAAATGAAGACCTATTCCTAAATATATGGGCACATGATTCATGTTGTGTATGGTTTCCTAGAAACAAGGGTGGCTCAACTTACCCCAATCTCCCCTATTGATCATAGCTACTCTATCCAGATTGGATAGAATAAGGTATGAAGGCTGTTTTGATGATGGAGCAGTAATAAAGGAATCACTATTGAAACACATACAAACATTTTGGCCCTAAGTCTAGGAGGTGTATACATGTAGCTGTTTTTGTCTCAGAGATAATGATCTTCAACACTCCTCCTACACACCATGGTGATAAAAACACACGTGTGTTCCCCTTATTGACTGGCTGTCCCATAAACATCCTTTGTAAAGGGCATAATCTATGTAGCATTGGGTCTAGTTTAAATGTGTAGGGCAGTCAGGGCTGCCTGAAGAGAAGTTGTCAACATCCTTTACTAGAGTCTCGGAGCCAAAGAGACAACGTCAGGCGGTGTCCATCATCCTGACTGTTTCATTATTTACTGGCCAGTGTCCTGATAGTGGAGTTCCCAGAGGGCCAATGCTGTGCTATTATATGGGGCAGCCCTGTGCTGTTCCAACCCTCCCCAGAGAGACACACAGCGCTGTGATCTCAGGACACTCCGGGCCTCACACAGATGAATAACCCAGTGTCTTTGAAGAAGGACCACCAAAAAAGAAAACAATGTATCCTTTGCCACCCCCCTCCCTCCCTCCCTGTCTACCCCCGTACCTCCTCCATGTTTCCCAGCATGCAGTGTGATTCTGTGAAGGTGGCTGTCACCCATCGCCGGTGCTCTTCCTGTCTTCTTGAAAGACCGTGAACCAGCGGACCCCAAGACAGTGGGAAAAGAGAAAAGCTGCCTTGCCTTTGCTTAGTGGGGAAGTATTAATCAGACCAAATATGTATTAGCTTCCCCTGCGCTCTCTTTTGATTAGTCATTGTGACGTGGCTGGGAGGCACAACAATGGAGCTGTTTGTCCAGCGCCGGGCTGAGAGAGCGCCCCTGGTCTGCACACTAATTGTCTCATTAATGATCACGAAGCTGCTTTTGCCTCACATTTATTATTCTCCTTTACCAGGAAAGGGGACACAGAAAACCCATTGCAGCTTTCGCATCACTATGGTCATGTGAATGTTAGCGGGCTGTAACGTTAGCCCCGGTGTCTCGTGACACATAAATAAAGAGGCCGTGTAGATGGTGACTCAATTAATAGGTGGGCTAGTTAAGTTACATTTATACAGAGTGGCTTTCATGTTGCTTTTTTGTTGCTTTGAACTCCGAAATGAGCGTGCCTGGTAGTGCTATTGTGTTTCAAAACAGGGAGACAGGCAAGTCAAAGAGAGAAATGACCTGGCAAGATCCATTCATTGCAGAGTGGGAAAGATTTTCAGTCAGTCACCAACACACTCACACACACTGTTCTGAACCGAATTGAAAAACACAGAGTGAGAATGAATAGGTAAGTAGGTCATCCACAGGGTTTGTGTGAGAAAGCTAGGCATTACCAGAATTGGAAAGAGCAGATGAAATTGACAATAAGCACTTGGCATCCCGCCACCACCGCCACCTCAGTGTCACTCCACACCCTCTCTGCACCCCACATCTATCCACCCTGGAAAAGCCAGCCAGCCAGTAACTGCTTCTGATAACAAGAAACCCAAGGTAAAACCCACTCCCCCATGCCCAGCCAACTCCACACTAGGCTACTATCCATGCTGAATGGCGTGTACTGTTCATGTTTGCAATATGAACACAACGGTTGAGAAAGTCTTCCCCTTTCCTTGTCATGCTGCTGTATTACAGGGTCTCTGAGATGTCTGAGCTCCTTGTTTAATTAAAGCACATTCACAGCTTGGGTGCAATTGTCTAATATTTCTCCAAACAATGAATTTCCTGCTCTGCCAACTGAGGAGACAATGACAATTTGACTGCAGGAAGATTGTCTTTCGCTGCTTCCGCCTCCAAGAGAAACCGTGGCACCTCGGCTCAGCTGTCACAGCCCTGAGAAACAAATGGAAGAATTCCATAATTTCTCTATAATTTCTTCGCCAGAGCTCAGCTACCTATGCAACCAAGACTTGAACGCCACTACATAAGAAGTTCAGCAAAAATATAGTGCATGGTTGCAGCCATGAACAACAAACGTCCTCTATGAAGACCAACTATCTGATTCTGGAGTCATGGACATACTACAATGGTGACCTTTTCCCTGACACAGTCGAAAACACATACAGAGTTGCACAGAAAGAGGTTCAAGAGTCCTGCGTACACGCGCCCCTTGAGTACTGCTGTTTAATGTGGCCTCAGTTGTCTTCCTTTTTTTCCGCATGTCTCCTTGTTTCCATGGCATAGGCGTCAGCAATTATTGCGCTGGGTAATGAGACGCGTTTAATTAGGCCATAATGAAATGACTGAGGAGGGCGATGAGTCAGCGCCATGCATGCAGAACAAAACACACACACACACAGACTACACACTTGCGCACACACTCTCTTACAAACACATGCACGCACACGCAGGCACACGCATACACACTCACACACACACACACTTCACACTCATCAGTTGGCTGACAGCAGAGGCATCACCATGCTGCAGGAGAACAACAAAAGCAGGATTCGTCAGAACTGCTACATGCCTGTCTGTCACACGTAGCCTAGCGGTTATGAGCGTTGAGCCAGAAACCGAAAGGTTGCTGGTTTGAATCCCAGAGCTGACTAGGAGGGAAAGAATCTGTCGATGTGCCCTTGAAAGTCACACTGGATAATAGTGTCTGCTAAATGACAATTTCTTTAAAAAATACTAATAATATGATGCTGCAAACAGCAGTCCAGTATTAACCATCTATATGTAATAAAGAAAACACCAAGATAAAGTGTCTTAATAGGATGTTGGGCCACCATGAACCAGAGCAGCTTCAGTGAACCTTTAAATAGATTCTACTAGTTTCCACGAGAAATTCCATCACTGTTGATGGCACTAGAAAATGCTATCTCAGGCACTGCTCAAGATTCTCCCATAAGTGTTCAATTGGGTTTGATCTGAGTTGTCCATGGCATATGGTTTTCATAATTTTCATGATCATCAAACCATTCAGCGACCACTCGTGCCCTGTGGATTAGGGCATTCTCATCCTATGGGAGCAAAGCCATGGTAGCCAAAATAATGGCCTTAACCAGTGTTTTTAAACATGGCCCTAATCACGATGGGATGTTAATTGCTTAATTAACTCAGGAGCCACACCTGTGTGGAATCATCTGTGTGGAAGCATCTACTTTTAATATACTTTTTATTCAGCATTTACACAAGTATTTGAAAATTATTTTGGCAGTTATCTGTATCTACTCCTCACTCTGTTACCCAACAACAATATGCTGGTTTAGGACACTGTGTAGGTAAATAATTAGAGCTGGTATTTGTAAAATGACAGTGGTTTGATGTAAGTAGAATCCATAATCTGAAGGTTATTTTTAAAGGGCACTTCCTGATTTGGCCTCTTTTTGAAGATTGCTCATTAACTTCTTATGGCTTGGGGGCAGTATTGAGTAGCTTGGATGAATAAGGTGCCCAGAGTAAACTGCCTGCTACTCAGGCCCAGAAGCTTTGGATTTGGATAGAAAAACACTCTGAAGTTCCTAAAACAGTTTGAATGATGTCTGTGAGTATAACAGAACTCATATGGCAGGCAAAAACCTGAGAAAAAATCCAACCAGGATGTGGGAAATCTGAGGTTTGTAGTTTTTCAACTCTTTGCCTATCCAAGATACAGTGTACATTTGGTCCAATTGCACTTCCTAAGGCTTCCACTAGATGTCAACAGTCTTTAGAACCTTGTTTCAGGCTTCTACTGTGAAGGGGGAGAGAATAAGAGCTGATTGAGTAAAAGGTCTGCCAGGTGGCCATGAGCTGATCACGCGCGCTCCCGTGAGAGGTAGGCGCGTTCCATTGCATTTCTAAAGACAAAGGAATTCTCCGGTTGAAACATTATTGAAGATGTATGTTAAAAACATCCTAAAGATGGATTCTATACATCGTTTGACATGTTTGTACGGACTGTAATGGAATTTTCGTCTGGCCTGCGCGTCGTGAATTTGGATTTGTGAACTAAAGGCGCGATCAAAAAGGAGGTATTTGGACATAAATGATGGACATTATCGAACAAAACAAACATTTATTGTGGAACTGGGATTCCTGGGAGTGCATTCTGATGAAGATCATCATAGGTAAGTGAATATTTTTTAATGCTATTTCTGACTGAGTATTTCTGTAAATTGACGTGGCTCTCTGCAAAATCACCAGATGTTTTGGAAGCAAAACATCACTGAACATAACGAGCCAATGTAAACTGAGATTTTTGGATAGAAATATGAACTTTATCGAACAAAACATACATGCATTGTGTAACATGAAGTCCTATGAGTGTCATTTGATGAAGATCATCAAAGGTGAGTGATTAATTTTATCTCTATTTCTGCTTTTTGTGACTCCTCTCTTTGGCTGGAAAAATGTTTTTCTGTGACTAGGTACTGACCTACCATAATCAGATGGTGTGCTTTCGTTGTAAAGCCTTTTTGAAATCGGACACTGTGATGAGATTAACAACAAGATTATCTTTAAAATGGGGTAAAATTCTTGTTTGAGGAATTTTAATTATGAGATTTCTGTTGGCGCCCTGCACTTGAATTTGGCGCCCTGCACTTTCACTGGCTGTTGTCATATCGATCCCGTTAACGGGATCTCAGCCGTAAAAAGTTAAGAAATGTTACTGGCCATGACTGAATCCAATCCAAACAAGAGTTGTCGTGGTGGTGTGGTTTGATGTGGGTGCGTTGAGTTTGAATATCATACCCTGGCAGATACTGTTGTTTGTCCCCCTAGTCACCGTAGCAACAACAAAGCCATTTCCTCAAAATAGTCACTTCTTTAAAATAGTCAGAATTAATCTAATGATAAATCAAGAAATCTGCAATTAATTTAGAAATTTTTTCCAAGGAGGTCTTAGTCGCAAAATGTAACATCTAGCTAAGGTATTAAAATATTTGTATGAAAAACTAGTCAGTGCACTGCATACAGTGTATCGAGTCGGGAAAGTCTGGCTGTGTGCTCAGGGCTGATTTCTGAGAACAATAACATGTCTACAACTTCTGCAAGATTTCAAACTATTGTAAATAAAGCACAAACTACACACTGTTTACCAGTGTCCAAAATCACTTGCTAGCTAGCTAAGTTTAACCAACACAAAAACATCCCATGGCGTTCTGCATTAGCATCGAACAGCCCCCGTGATATGCAGCTGTTCAGGGAAGCTAGAAACCATTATAAACAGGCAGTTAGAAAAGCCAAGGCTAGCTTTTTCAAGCAGAAATTTGCTTCCTGCAACACTAACTCAAAAAAGTTCTGGGACACTGTAAAGTCCATGGAGAATAAGAACACCTCCTCCCAGCTGCCCACTGCACTGAAGATAGGAAACACTGTCACCACTGATAAATCCACCATAATTGAGAATTTCAATAAGCATTTTTCTACGGCTGGCCATGCTTTCCACCTGGCTACTCCTACCACGGTCAACAGCACTGCACCCCCAACAGCAACTCGCCCAAGCCTTCCCCATTTCTCCTTCTCCCAAATCCGTTCAGCTGATGTTCTGAAAGAGCTGCAAAATCTGGACCCCTACAAATCAGCCGGGCTAGACAATCTGGACCCTTTCTTTCTAAAATTATCTGCCGAAATTGTTGCCACCCCTATTACTAGCCTGTTCAACCTCTCTTTCGTGTCGCCTGAGATTCCCAAAGATTGGAAAGCAGCTGCAGTCATCCCCCTCTTCAAAGGGGGACACACTCTTGACCCAAACTGCTCCAGATCTATATCTATCCTACCATGCCTTTCTAAGGTCTTCGAAAGCCAAGTCAACAAACAGATTACCGACCATTTTGAATCTCACCATACCTTCTCTGCTATGCAATCTGGTTTCAGAGCTGGTCATGGGTGTACCTCAGCCACGCTCAAGGTCCTAAACGATATCTTAACCGCCATCGATAAGAAACATTACTGTGCAGCTGTATTCATTGATCTGGCCAAGGCTTTCGACTCTGTCAATCACCACATCCTCATCGGCAGACTCGACAGCCTTGGTTTCTCAAATGATTGCCTCGCCTGGTTCACCAACTACTTCTCTGATAGAGTTCAGTGTGTCAAATCGGAGGGTCTGCTGTCCGGCCCTCTGGCAGTCTCTATGGGGGTGCCACAGGGTTCAATTCTTGGACCGACTCTCTTCTCTGTATACATCAATGAGATCGCTCTTGCTGCTGGTGAGTCTCTGATCCACCTCTACGCAGACGACACCATTCTGTATATTTCTGGCCCTTCTTTGGACACTGTGTTAACTTCTTGTATATAGGGGGCGCTCTTTTAATTTATGGATAAAAAAACGTGCCCGTTTTAAGTGCAATATTTTGTCACGAAAAGATGCTTGACTATGCATATAATTGACAGCTTTGGAAAGAAAACACTCTGACGTTTCCAAAACTGCAAAGATATTATCTGTGAGTGCCACAGAACTCATGCTACAGGCGAAACCAAGATGAAACTTCAAACAGGAAATGAGCAGAATTTTTGAGGCTCTGTTTTCCATTGTCTCCTTATATGGCTGTGAATGCGCAAGGAATGAGCCTGCCCTTTCTGTCGTTTCTCCAAGGTGTCTGCAGCATTGTGACGTATTTGTAGGCATATCATTGTAAGATTGGCCATAAGAGACTATATTTAGCAGGGGTCCGCCCGGTGTCCTTTGTCTAAATTGGTGCGTAATCTACAAGCTGCACGCAGTCATCCAGTGATTGAGAGGAGAGAGGAGGCTTCCACGAATGATATATCATGAATAGATATGTGAAAAACACCTTGAGGATTGATTCTAAACAATGTTTACCACGTTTCAGTCGATATTTGGAAAAAAGTTTGGCGTTTTGATGACTGAATTTTCGTTTTTTTTTGGTAGCCAAACGTGACGCACCAAACGGAGCGATTTCTCCTAAACAAATAATCTTTCAGGAAAAACTGAGCATTTGCTATCTAACTGAGAGTCTCCTCATTGAAAACATCCGAAGTTCTTCAAAGGTAAATTATTTATTTGAATGCTTTTCTGGTTTTTGTGAAAATGTTGCCTGCTGATGCTAACGCTAAATGCTACGCTAGCTACGCTAGCTGTTACACAAATGCTTGTTTTGCTATGGTTGAGAAGCATATTTTGAAAATCTGAGATGACAGTGTTGTTAACAAAAACAATCTTTTTGGCTAAGCTTGAGAGCTAGCATATTAATTTCATTTCATTTGCGATTTTCATGAATAGTTAACGTTGTATTATGCTAATGAGCTGCATATTAATTTCATTTCATTTGGGATAATTACACTCCTGGATACAGGTTTTTCAATGCCATACAACTCTCCTTCCGTGGCCTCCAGCTCTTAAATACGTGATGAACAAAACAGAGCGATTTGTCCTAAAATACTTAGCATCCTTCACTCATTCACTCCATCCTTCACTCATGCTTCCAAACATACCCTTGTAAAACTGACCATCCTACCAATCCTCGACTTTGGCGATGTCATTTACAAAATAGCCTCCAATACCCTACTCAACAAATTGGATGCAGTCTATCACAGTGCAATCCGTTTTATCACCAAAGCCCCATATACTACCCACCATTGCGACCTGTACGCTCTCGTTGGCTGGCCCTCGCTTCATACTCGTCGCCAAACCCACTGGCTCCATGTCATCTACAAGACCCTGCTAGGTAAAGTCCCCCTTATCTCAGCTCGCTGGTCACCATAGCATCTCCCACCTGTAGCACACGCTCCAGCAGGTATATCTCTCTAGTCACCCCCAAAACCAATTCTTTCTTTGGCCGCCTCTCCTTCCAGTTCTCTGCTGCCAATGACTGGAACGAACTACAAAAATCTCTGAAACTGGAAACACTTATCTCCCTCACTAGCTTTAAGCACCAACTGTCAGAGCAGCTCACAGATTACTGCACCTGTACATAGCCCACCTATAATTTAGCCCAAACAACTACCTCTTTCCCTACTGTATTTAATTTATTTATTTATTTTGCTCCTTTGCACCCCATTATTTTTATTTCTACTTTGCACATTCTTCCATTGCAAATCTACCATTCCAGTGTTTTACTTGCTATATTGTATTTACTTTGCCACCATGGCCTTTGTTGCCTTTACCTCCCTTCTCACCTCATTTGCTCACATCGTATATAGACTTGTTTATACTGTATTATTGACTGTATGTTTGTTTTACTCCATGTGTAACTCTGTGTCGTTGTATCTGTCGAACTGCTTTGCTTTATCTTGGCCAGGTCGCAATTGTAAATGAGAACTTGTTCTCAACTTGCCTACCTGGTTAAATAAAGGTGAAATAAAAAAATAAATAAAAAAGTTGTCTGTCAATTAAACTAGCAAGTAGTAGCTAGCAGGCACATTGAGCAGCCAGGCTACAATCCACTAATCAATTCACAGCTGAGTAGTGACGTGCAAGTTATTTCCTTCACAACGTTCTCACTATCTATTACCAGAATGTGTATATGTCTGGCAGTGTTTCATAGGGAATCATCTTTACAAACACGTTTCATAGGGAATCATGTTCACAAACAGGTTTCATAGGGAATCATGTTCACCAACAAGTTTCATAGGGAATCATGTTCACAAACAGGTTTCATAGTGAATCATGTTCAAAAACAGGTTTTGAAATATTGACAAGTTGCTGTTGGGATACAAGTGCTCTCTGATTGTCTCAATTCTATTTTCATCCCAAAAAGTGGCAGACTCAAGTGATTTGACATTATCAAACACATCAACAAGTGGACACTCCATAAAGGGCTTAGGGCCAAGGGTTATTTCAAGTTAACATTGGGGACGTGTCTATTGAAAACAGGATCTGCATAATGGGCAGGTCTACCTCACAGTCTGGAGATTCTGGCCACTATGATTGGATAGAGCACATCTGATAGAGCACAATCAGCACAGCTGCTTCTCTCGTATTAGTGGGCGCTGCGCAAGTGGGCATGATCGTAATCCATACCCAACTGTAAGTGACAAACTCACTTACAGAATTCAGTTTTAGACCAGACTGACTGTATGACCAAAATGATCCTATTAACACTTTGTAGTCAATGTTGATAGTAGAATTAATGTTTCGGACTCATATCGATGCCATATAGGCCAATTAAAACCAGAGAAGTTGGTTCTAAGGGGCAGTTGACCGTTACTAGGCATCAAGACACAATCATAAAGGGGGAGAGACAGGGATTTTATGTTCTGTCTGTACTTCAACACAAGGCTCATATAACAGAGAGAGCAGCCCTGCAGTTTAGTCTAGATCTGCACTGTACCAAAATAAACGACCCTGCTTAATGCAACTGTCAGACACCCAATGTCAGAGACAGCAGTACTGCAGAATCAGAATCATAGTGACTCAAGGACAGGCTGGGCTCAGGCTGGCATCTCTACAACACAAACTAACGAGGAGACAAAGACACAGGCCATCTCTTACACTGGAGAGTTGTGAGGCGGGTTTGCTTGACAGATTTATAAAGAATAAGCAAGGAAATGGAGGAAGAAATAGGGAGAGGGGACAGAGAGAGGGAGAGGGGGAGGGTGTGGGAGAGGGGAGGGGAGGGAGAGAGGCAAAGTGAGAGAATAAAGACAGAGAAAATGAGTGAGGGGGAGAGAGTGCTATCAGTAAGACATAGCCCATTAGCCAGAACCCTGCCAGCCTTATTAAGTTGCTATGCCAGTTTGACATTAGACAATGGGAGGAGGGGGAAAGGGAGGGGCAAGAGGGACTGAACCAATGATTATGACTTCTGGTTGAGCCCCATGGAAGGACATATCTCTGCCCTCTGCCTTTTTATAGTTCCTCCTAAATCTTCAAAGAAGTTTCCTTTCCATGACAGGAGTGGGTAATCTGTGCTTGATGTCCGAGGGCAACACTGACAAGATATTGTTGGAGATAGTGTCATGTTATTGTTACCGGATTGTGAGAATTGAGATGATGTATTTCATATATCCAAGCATGTATTTTTGTGCTCACTATCTTCCATTTTGTTCCATTCACCTTTCCTTTCTAGCAGTCCAATAAATGTCCTGAGCTGTTGTCCTCGTGACAAAGGTCGGCAGTGACAGCTGTGGCTATGTGAAGCCAATCGATCCCGCTCCACATCGCCCGTGACAGTCAGGAGAGGAGGAAGGAAGGGAATAAGGGGGGGGTGAAGAGAGGCGATTCCTAAATGTGTTGAGGTGAACAACCCTGTCTGAACTCTGCCACCTGTCTGCCTCTGTGAGTGGCACCATCCTCCCTCTATCTTAAATACCTATCTGATGTTACACCTAGGCTTGGTCATTTACAATGGAACCCTGGCCTACACTGGTCATATAAGGCCTACACTGGAACTATATATATATATATATATATATATATATATATATATATATATATATATATATATATATATATATATATATATATATAATATATTAAATGTATTTATTTAACCTTTATTTAACTTGGCATGTCAGTTAAAGAACAAATTCTTATTTACAATGACGGCCTACCAGGGAACAGTGGGTTAACTACCTTTTCAGGAATAGAACGAAAGATTAATACCTTGTCAGCTCGGGGATTCAATCCAGCAACCTTTTGATTACTGGCCCAATGCTCTGAACACTTGGCCACCTGCCACCCTGATATACTGTAGATGGCTTATACTGGTCATTTACAATGGAACTATGGCTACACTGATCAATTACACTGGAACTATATGGCCAACACTGGAAATGGACAATGGAATTAAGGCCTACACTGGTCATGTACACTGGAACTAAAGCCTACACTGGTTATTTGCACTGGAACAATATGGCTTACACTGGTCATTTACACTGAAGCTATATGGCCTACACTGGTCTTTTACACTGGAACTATATGGTTAACACTGGCCATTTACACTGGAAAATATGGTTAACACTGGTAATTTACAATGGAACTATATGGCCTACACTGGTCATTTACACTGGAACTATATGGCCTACACTAGTAATTTACACTGGAACTATATGGCCTACACTGGTCATTTAAACTGGAACTATATTGGCTACACTGGTCATTTAAACTGGAACTATATTGGCTAAACTGGTCATTTACACTGGAACTATATGGCCTACACTGGTCATAAAGACTGGAACTACATGGCCTACACTGGTCATATAGTCTGGAACTATATGGCCTACACTGGTCATTTAGACTGGAAGTACATGGCCTACACTGGTCATATAGTCTGGAACTATATGGCCTACACTGGTCATTTAGACTGGAAGTACATGGCCTACACTGGTCATATTGACGGGAGCTATAAGGCCTAAGCTGGTCATTTACTACACTGGGTCATTTACACTGGAAGCATAAGGCCAAAACTTGTCATTTACACAGGAACTATAAGGCCTAAACTTGTCATTTACACTGGAACTATGTGGCCTACACTGGTCATTTACACTGGAACTACATGGCCAACACTGGTCATTAACACTAAAACTATAAGGCCTACACTGGTATTAAACACGGAAACTATAAGGCCTACACTGGCCATTTACACTGGAACTATATGGCCTACACTGGTCATTTAGACTGAAATGATATGACCCACACTTGTCATTTAAACTGGAACTATATTGGCTACACTGGTCATTTAAACTGGAACTATATTGGCTAAACTGGTCATTTACACTGGAACTATATGGCCTACACCGGTCATATAGACTGGTACTATAAGGCCTAAGCTGGTCATTTACACTGGGTCATTTACACCGGAACCATAAGAACTACACTGGTAATTTACATTGAAACTATAAGGCCTAAACTTGTCACTTACACTGGAAATATAAGGACAAAACTTGTCATTTACACTGTAACTATTTGGCCTACACTGGTCATTTACACTGGAACTATATGGCCTACACTTGTCATTTACACTGGAACTTTATGGATAACACTGGTCATTTAGACTGGAACTCTGTGGACTACACTGGTCATTTACACTAAAACTATACGGCCTACACTGGTCATTTAAACTGAAACTATAATGCCTACAATGGTCATTTAGACTTGAACAATATGGCGAAACAGACTGGTAATTTAGACTGGCACTATAAGGCGTACACTGGTCATTTACACTGAAACTATATGGCGTACACTGGTCATTTACACTGAAACTATATGGCGTACACTGGTCATTTACACTGGAACTATATGGCCTACACTGGTAATTTACACTGAAACTGTAAGGGCTACACTGGTCATTTACACTGGAGCTATATGGCCTACACTGGTCATTTAGAGTCCGAACTATATGGCCTACACTGGTCAATAGACTGGAACTATATGGCCCACACACTGTCATTTTGACTGGTACTATAAGGCCTAAGCTGGTCATTTACACTGGGTCATTTAACTGGAACTATATTGTAACCATTTAAAGGCCTACACTGGGTAATTTACATTGAAACTATAAGGCCTAAACTTGTCATTTACACTGGAACGATAAGGACAAAACATGTAATTTACACTGGAACTATATGGCATACACTGGTCATTTACACTGGAACGATATGGCCTACACTTGTCATTTACACTGGAACTTTATGGCTAACACTGGTCATTTACACATTTAAACTATAAGGCCTAAACCTGTCATTAACACTGGAACGATAAGGCCTAAACTTGTAAATTACAATGGAACTATATGGCCTACAATGGTAATTTACACTGGAACTATATGGCCTACACCGATCATTTACACTGGAACTGTATGGTTAACACTGGTCAATTACACTGGAACTATATGGCCTACAATGGTAATTTACACTGGAACTATATGGCCTACACCGGTCATTTAAACAAACTAGCCTACACTGGTCATTTTGACTGGAAGTATATGGCCTCCACTGGTCATTTAGACTGGAACTATATGGCATACACTGGTCATTTAGACTGAAACTATATGGCGTACACTGGTCATTTACAATGGAACTATATGGCCTACACTTGTATTTTACACTGAAACTATAGGGCCTACACTGGTCATTTACACTGGAGCTATAGTGCCCACACTGGTCCTTTACACTGGAAGTATATGGTCTACACTGGTCATTTACACTAGAACTATATGGCCTCCACTGGTCATTTAGACTGGAACTATATGGCCTAAGCTTCAAATTTACAGTGGGTCATTTAAACTGGTACTATAAGTCCTACGCTGGTCATTTCCACTGGAACTGTATGTTCTACAGTGGTCATTTACACTGAAAGTATATGGTCTACACTGGTCATTTACACTAGAACTATATGGCCTCCACTGGTCATTTAGACTGGAACTATATTGCCTAAGCTTCAAATTTACAGTGGGTCATTTAGACTGGTACTATATGGCCAACACTGGTCATATACACTGGAACTATATGGTCTACACTGGTCATTTAGACTGGATCTATATGGCCCACACCGGTCATTTTGACTGGTACTATGAGGCCTAAGCTGGTCATTTACACTGGTTCATTTACACCGGAACCATAAGGCCTACTCTGGTAATTTACATTGAAACTATAAGGCCTAAACTTGTCATTTACACTGGAAATATAAGGACAAAATGTGTCATTTACACTGGAACTATATGGCATACACTGGTCATTTACACTGGAACTTTATGGCTAACACTGGTCATTTACACTGAAACTATATGGCGTACACTAGTCATTTACACTGGAACTATATGGCCTACACTGGCCATTAACACTGAAACTATAAGGACTACAGTAGTCATTTACACTGAAACTATAAGGCCTCCACTGGTCATTTACACTGAAACTATAAGGCCTCCACTGGTCATTTACAATGGAACTATATTGCAAACACTGGTTATTTACACTGGAACTATATTGGCTACACGAGTCATTTACGATGGAACTATATTGGCTACACTCGTATTTTACAGTGGGAAAAAACTGCCTACACTGGTCATATAGTCTGGAACAATAAGGCCGAAGCTGGTCATTTACACTGGGTCATTTACACTGGAACCATAAGGCCTACACTGGTCATTTACATTGAAACTATAAGGCCTAAACCTGTCATTAACACTGGAACGATAAGGCCTAAACTTGTAAATTACAATGGAACTATATGGCCTACAATGGTAATTTACACTGGAACTATATGGCCTACACCGATCATTTACACTGGAACTGTATGGTTAACACTGGTGATTTACACTGGAACTATATGGCCTACAATGGTAATTTACACTGGAACTATATGGCCTACACCGGTCATTTACACTGGAACTATAAGGCCTACACTGGTAATTTACACTGGAACAATATGGCCTACACTGGTCATTTAGACTGGAACTATATAGCCTACACTGGTCATCTACACTGAAACTATAAGGCCTACACTGCTCATTTACAATGGAACTATATGGCCTACACTGGTATTTTACACTGAAAATGTATGGCCTTCACTGTTATTTTACACTGGAAATGTATGGCCTACACTGTTATTTGACACTGGAAATGTATGGCCGACACTGGTCATTTTAACTGGAACTATATGGCCTACACTGGACATTGAGACTGGAACTATATGGCCCACATTGGTAATTTAGAATGGAACTATATGGCCTACACTGGTATTTTACACTGGAAATGTATGGCCTACACTGGTCATTTAAACTGGAACTATATTGCCTTCACTGGACATTTAGGGAACATTTAGAATGGAACACTGGTCATTTAAACTGGCCTACACTGGACATTTATGGAACTTATGGCCTACACTGGTATTTTACACTGGAAATGTATGGCCTACACTGGTCATTTAAACTGGAAATATATTGCCTACACTGGACATTTAGACTGGAACTATATGGCCTACACTGGTCATTCAGACTGGAACTATATGGCCTACACTTGTCATTTAGACTGGAACATTATGGCCAAACAGACTGGTCATTTACACTGAAAGTATATGGTCTACACTGGTCATTTACACTAGAACTATATGGCCTCCACTGGTCATTTAGACTGGAACTATATTGCCTAAGCTTCAAATTTACAGTGGGTCATTTAGACTGGTACTATATGGCCAACACTGGTCATATACAATGGAACTATATTGTTTTCACTGGTCATTTAGATTGGAACTATATGGCCTACACTGGTCATTTAGACTGGAACTATATAGCCTACACTGGTCATTTTGACTGGAAGTATATGGCCTACACTGGTATTTTGCACTGAGAATGTATGGCCTGCACTGGTCATTTAAACTGGAACTATATGGCCTACACTGGTCATTCAGACTGGAACTATATGGCCTACACTGGTAATTTAGAATGGAACTATATGGCATACACTAGTATTTTACACTGAAAATGTATGGCCTACACTGGTCATTTAGACTGGAAGTATATGGCCTACAATGGTCATTTACACTGGAACTATATGGCCTACACTGGTCATTTAGACTGGAAGTATATGGCCTACACTGGTCATATAGTCTGGAACTACATGGCCTACACTGGTCATATTGACGGGAACTATAAGGCCTAAGCTGGTCATTTACACTGGGTCATTTACACTGGGTCATTTAGGAAGCATAAGGCCTAAACTTGTCATTTACACAGGAACTATAAGTCCTAAACTTGTAATTTACACTGGGACTTTATGGCCTACACTGGTCATTTACACTGGAGCTATATTGCCTACACTGGTCATTTAGACTGGAACTATATGGCCAACACTGGTCATTAACACTAAAACTATAAGGCCTACACTGGTATTATACACGGAAACTATAAGGCCTACACTGGCCATTTCCACTGGAGCTATATAGCCTACACTCGTCATTTACACTGGAACTATATGGTCTACACTGGTCATTAAGACTGAAACTATAAGGCCTACACTGGTCATTTACACTGAATCTATAAGGCCTACACTGGTCATCTACACTGAAAATATATGGCCTACACTGGTCATTTAGAATGGAACTATATGGCCTACACTGGTCATTTAGAATGGAACTATATGGCCTACACTGGTCATTTACACTGGAACCTTATGGCCTACACTGGTCATTTAAACTGAAACCATATGGCCTACACTGGTCATTTACACTGGTTACTATATTGCCTACACTGGTCATTTAGAACTGGAACTATAAGGCCTACACTAGTCATTTACACTGAAACTATAAGGCCTACACGGGTAACCTACAGTGAAGAAATTACCTACACTGCTCATTTAGACTGGAACAATATGGCCTACACTGGTATTTTACACTGAAAATGTATGGCCTACACTGGTCATTTACAATATACAGTGGGAAAAATGTATTTAGTCAGCCACCAATTGTGCAATTCTCCCATTTAAAAAGATGAGAGAGGCCTGTAATTTTCATCATAGGTACACTTCAACTATGACAGACAAAATGAGAAAAAAATCCAGAAAATCACATTGTAGGATTTTGAATGAATTTATTTGCAAATTATGGTGGAAAATAAGTATTTGGTCAATAACAAAAGTGTATCTCAATACTTTGTTATATACCCTTTGTTGGAAATGACAGAGGTCAACGTTTTCTGTAAGTCTTCACAAGGTTTTCATTTACATTTTTTTCTCATTTTGTCTGTCATAGTTGAAGTGTACCTATGATGAAAATTACAGGCCTCTCTCATCTTTTTAAGTGGGAGAACTTGGTCAGTGTACTTGGTACACTGGTCATTTACACTGGAACGATATGGCCTACACTGGTCATTTACTTTGGAAATATATGGCCTACACTGGTCATTTATGATGGAACTATATTGGCTACACTGGTTATTTATACTGGAACGATATCGCATAGACTGATCATTTTGACTGGAACTATAAGGTCTAAGCTTGTTATTCACACTGGGTCATTTACAATGGAACAGGAAGGCTACACTGGTCATTTACACTGAATCTATAAGGCCTACACTGGTCATCTACAATGAAAATATATGGCCTACACTGGTCATTTAGAATGGAACTATATGGCCTACACTGGTCATTTACACTGGAACTATAAGGCCTACACTGATCATTTACACTGGATTTATATGCCCTACATTGGTCATTGAGACTGGAACTATATGGCCTACACTGGTAATTTAGAATGGAACTATATGGCCTACACTGGTCATTTAGAATGGAACTATATGGCCTACACTGGTAATTTAGAATGGAACTATATGGCCTACACTAGTATTTTACACTGAAAATGTATGGCCTACACTGGTCATTTAGACTGGAACTATATGGCCTACACTGGTCATTTAGACTGGAATGATATGACCCACACTTGTCATTTAAACTGGAACTATATTGGCTACACTGGTCATTTAAACTGGAACTATATTGGCTAAACTGGTCATTTACACTGGAACTATATGGCCACACAGACTGGTCATTTAGACTGGAACAATAAGGCCTACACTAGTCATTTAAACTGGAACTATATTGGCTAAACTGGTTATTTACACTGGAACTATATGGCCTACACCGGTCATATAGACTGGTACTATAAGGCCTAAGCTGGTCATTTACACTGGGTCATTTACACCGGAACCATAAGAACTACACTGGTAATTTACATTGAAACTATAAGGCCTAAACTTGTCACTTACACTGGAAATATAAGGACAAAACTTGTAATTTACACTGTAACTAGTTGGCATACACTGGTCATTTACACTGGAACTATATGGCCTACACTGGTAATTTACACTGGAACTTTATGGATAACACTGGTCATTTAGACTGGAACTATATAGCCTACACTGGTCATCTACACTGAAACTATAAGGCCTACACTGCTCATTTACAATGGAACTATATGGCCTACACTGGTATTTTACACTGAAAATGTATGGCCTTCACTGTTATTTTACACTGGAAATGTATGGCCTACACTGTTATTTGACACTGGAAATGTATGGCCGACACTGGTCATTTTAACTGGAACTATATGGCCTACACTGGACATTGAGACTGGAACTATATGGCCCACATTGGTAATTTAGAATGGAACTATATGGCCTACACTGGTATTTTACACTGGAAATGTATGGCCTACACTGGTCATTTAAACTGGAACTATATTGCCTACACTGGACATTTAGAATGGAACTATATGGCCTACACTGGTATTTTACACTGGAAATGTATGGCCTACACTGGTCATTTAAACTGGAAATATATTGCCTACACTGGACATTTAGACTGGAACTATATGGCCTACACTGGTCATTCAGACTGGAACTATATGGCCTACACTTGTCATTTAGACTGGAACATTATGGCCAAACAGACTGGTCATTTACACTGAAAGTATATGGTCTACACTGGTCATTTACACTAGAACTATATGGCCTCCACTAGTCATTTAGACTGGAACTATATTGCCTAAGCTTCAAATTTACAGTGGGTCATTTAGACTGGTACTATATGGCCAACACTGGTCATATACAATGGAACTATATTGTTTTCACTGGTCATTTAGATTGGAACTATATGGCCTACACTGGTCATTTAGACTGGAACTATATAGCCTACACTGGTCATTTTGACTGGAAGTATATGGCCTACACTGGTATTTTGCACTGAGAATGTATGGCCTGCACTGGTCATTTAAACTGGAACTATATGGCCTACACTGGTCATTCAGACTGGAACTATATGGCCTACACTGGTAATTTAGAATGGAACTATATGGCATACACTAGTATTTTACACTGAAAATGTATGGCCTACACTGGTCATTTAGACTGGAAGTATATGGCCTACAATGGTCATTTACACTGGAACTATATGGCCTACACTGGTCATTTAGACTGGAAGTATATGGCCTACACTGGTCATATAGTCTGGAACTACATGGCCTACACTGGTCATATTGACGGGAACTATAAGGCCTAAGCTGGTCATTTACACTGGGTCATTTACACTGGAAGCATAAGGCCTAAACTTGTCATTTACACAGGAACTATAAGTCCTAAACTTGTAATTTACACTGGGACTTTATGGCCTACACTGGTCATTTACACTGGAGCTATATTGCCTACACTGGTCATTTAGACTGGAACTATATGGCCAACACTGGTCATTAACACTAAAACTATAAGGCCTACACTGGTATTATACACGGAAACTATAAGGCCTACACTGGCCATTTCCACTGGAGCTATATAGCCTACACTCGTCATTTACACTGGAACTATATGGTCTACACTGGTCATTAAGACTGAAACTATAAGGCCTACACTGGTCATTTACACTGAATCTATAAGGCCTACACTGGTCATCTACACTGAAAATATATGGCCTACACTGGTCATTTAGAATGGAACTATATGGCCTACACTGGTCATTTAGAATGGAACTATATGGCCTACACTGGTCATTTACACTGGAACCTTATGGCCTACACTGGTCATTTAAACTGAAACCATATGGCCTACACTGGTCATTTACACTGGTTACTATATTGCCTACACTGGTCATTTAGACTGGAACTATAAGGCCTACACTAGTCATTTACACTGAAACTATAAGGCCTACACGGGTAACCTACAGTGAAGAAATTACCTACACTGCTCATTTAGACTGGAACAATATGGCCTACACTGGTATTTTACACTGAAAATGTATGGCCTACACTGGTCATTTACAATATACAGTGGGAAAAATGTATTTAGTCAGCCACCAATTGTGCAATTCTCCCATTTAAAAAGATGAGAGAGGCCTGTAATTTTCATCATAGGTACACTTCAACTATGACAGACAAAATGAGAAAAAAAATCCAGAAAATCACATTGTAGGATTTTGAATGAATTTATTTGCAAATTATGGTGGAAAATAAGTATTTGGTCAATAACAAAAGTGTATCTCAATACTTTGTTATATACCCTTTGTTGGAAATGACAGAGGTCAACGTTTTCTGTAAGTCTTCACAAGGTTTTCATTTACATTTTTTTTCTCATTTTGTCTGTCATAGTTGAAGTGTACCTATGATGAAAATTACAGGCCTCTCTCATCTTTTTAAGTGGGAGAACTTGGTCAGTGTACTTGGTACACTGGTCATTTACACTGGAACGATATGGCCTACACTGGTCATTTACTTTGGAAATATATGGCCTACACTGGTCATTTATGATGGAACTATATTGGCTACACTGGTTATTTATACTGGAACGATATCGCATAGACTGATCATTTTGACTGGAACTATAAGGTCTAAGCTTGTTATTCACACTGGGTCATTTACAATGGAACAGGAAGGCTACACTGGTCATTTACACTGAATCTATAAGGCCTACACTGGTCATCTACAATGAAAATATATGGCCTACACTGGTCATTTAGAATGGAACTATATGGCCTACACTGGTCATTTACACTGGAACTATAAGGCCTACACTGATCATTTACACTGGATTTATATGCCCTACATTGGTCATTGAGACTGGAACTATATGGCCTACACTGGTAATTTAGAATGGAACTATATGGCCTACACTGGTCATTTAGAATGGAACTATATGGCCTACACTGGTAATTTAGAATGGAACTATATGGCCTACACTAGTATTTTACACTGAAAATGTATGGCCTACACTGGTCATTTAGACTGGAACTATATGGCCTACACTGGTCATTTAGACTGGAATGATATGACCCACACTTGTCATTTAAACTGGAACTATATTGGCTACACTGGTCATTTAAACTGGAACTATATTGGCTAAACTGGTCATTTACACTGGAACTATATGGCCACACAGACTGGTCATTTAGACTGGAACAATAAGGCCTACACTAGTCATTTAAACTGGAACTATATTGGCTAAACTGGTTATTTACACTGGAACTATATGGCCTACACCGGTCATATAGACTGGTACTATAAGGCCTAAGCTGGTCATTTACACTGGGTCATTTACACCGGAACCATAAGAACTACACTGGTAATTTACATTGAAACTATAAGGCCTAAACTTGTCACTTACACTGGAAATATAAGGACAAAACTTGTAATTTACACTGTAACTAGTTGGCATACACTGGTCATTTACACTGGAACTATATGGCCTACACTGGTAATTTACACTGGAACTTTATGGATAACACTGGTCATTTAGACTGGAACTATATAGCCTACACTGGTCATCTACACTGAAACTATAAGGCCTACACTGCTCATTTACAATGGAACTATATGGCCTACACTGGTATTTTACACTGAAAATGTATGGCCTTCACTGTTATTTTACACTGGAAATGTATGGCCTACACTGTTATTTGACACTGGAAATGTATGGCCGACACTGGTCATTTTAACTGGAACTATATGGCCTACACTGGACATTGAGACTGGAACTATATGGCCCACATTGGTAATTTAGAATGGAACTATATGGCCTACACTGGTATTTTACACTGGAAATGTATGGCCTACACTGGTCATTTAAACTGGAACTATATTGCCTACACTGGACATTTAGAATGGAACTATATGGCCTACACTGGTATTTTACACTGGAAATGTATGGCCTACACTGGTCATTTAAACTGGAAATATATTGCCTACACTGGACATTTAGACTGGAACTATATGGCCTACACTGGTCATTCAGACTGGAACTATATGGCCTACACTTGTCATTTAGACTGGAACATTATGGCCAAACAGACTGGTCATTTACACTGAAAGTATATGGTCTACACTGGTCATTTACACTAGAACTATATGGCCTCCACTAGTCATTTAGACTGGAACTATATTGCCTAAGCTTCAAATTTACAGTGGGTCATTTAGACTGGTACTATATGGCCAACACTGGTCATATACAATGGAACTATATTGTTTTCACTGGTCATTTAGATTGGAACTATATGGCCTACACTGGTCATTTAGACTGGAACTATATAGCCTACACTGGTCATTTTGACTGGAAGTATATGGCCTACACTGGTATTTTGCACTGAGAATGTATGGCCTGCACTGGTCATTTAAACTGGAACTATATGGCATACACTAGTATTTTACACTGAAAATGTATGGCCTACACTGGTCATTTAGACTGGAAGTATATGGCCTACAATGGTCATTTACACTGGAACTATATGGCCTACACTGGTCATTTAGACTGGAAGTATATGGCCTACACTGGTCATATAGTCTGGAACTACATGGCCTACACTGGTCATATTGACGGGAACTATAAGGCCTAAGCTGGTCATTTACACTGGGTCATTTACACTGGAAGCATAAGGCCTAAACTTGTCATTTACACAGGAACTATAAGTCCTAAACTTGTAATTTACACTGGGACTTTATGGCCTACACTGGTCATTTACACTGGAGCTATATTGCCTACACTGGTCATTTAGACTGGAACTATATGGCCAACACTGGTCATTAACACTAAAACTATAAGGCCTACACTGGTATTATACACGGAAACTATAAGGCCTACACTGGCCATTTCCACTGGAGCTATATAGCCTACACTCGTCATTTACACTGGAACTATATGGTCTACACTGGTCATTAAGACTGAAACTATAAGGCCTACACTGGTCATTTACACTGAATCTATAAGGCCTACACTGGTCATCTACACTGAAAATATTTGGCCTACACTGGTCATTTAGAATGGAACTATATGGCCTACACTGGTCATTTAGAATGGAACTATATGGCCTACACTGGTCATTTACACTGGAACCTTATGGCCTACACTGGTCATTTAAACTGAAACCATATGGCCTACACTGGTCATTTACACTGGTTACTATATTGCCTACACTGGTCATTTAGACTGGAACTATAAGGCCTACACTAGTCATTTACACTGAAACTATAAGGCCTACACGGGTAACCTACAGTGAAGAAATTACCTACACTGCTCATTTAGACTGGAACAATATGGCCTACACTGGTATTTTACACTGAAAATGTATGGCCTACACTGGTCATTTACAATATACAGTGGGAAAAATGTATTTAGTCAGCCACCAATTGTGCAATTCTCCCATTTAAAAAGATGAGAGAGGCCTGTAATTTTCATCATAGGTACACTTCAACTATGACAGACAAAATGAGAAAAAAATCCAGAAAATCACATTGTAGGATTTTGAATGAATTTATTTGCAAATTATGGTGGAAAATAAGTATTTGGTCAATAACAAAAGTGTATCTCAATACTTTGTTATATACCCTTTGTTGGAAATGACAGAGGTCAACGTTTTCTGTAAGTCTTCACAAGGTTTTCATTTACATTTTTTTCTCATTTTGTCTGTCATAGTTGAAGTGTACCTATGATGAAAATTACAGGCCTCTCTCATCTTTTTAAGTGGGAGAACTTGGTCAGTGTACTTGGTACACTGGTCATTTACACTGGAACGATATGGCCTACACTGGTCATTTACTTTGGAAATATATGGCCTACACTGGTCATTTATGATGGAACTATATTGGCTACACTGGTTATTTATACTGGAACGATATCGCATAGACTGATCATTTTGACTGGAACTATAAGGTCTAAGCTTGTTATTCACACTGGGTCATTTACAATGGAACAGGAAGGCTACACTGGTCATTTACACTGAATCTATAAGGCCTACACTGGTCATCTACAATGAAAATATATGGCCTACACTGGTCATTTAGAATGGAACTATATGGCCTACACTGGTCATTTACACTGGAACTATAAGGCCTACACTGATCATTTACACTGGATTTATATGCCCTACATTGGTCATTGAGACTGGAACTATATGGCCTACACTGGTAATTTAGAATGGAACTATATGGCCTACACTGGTCATTTAGAATGGAACTATATGGCCTACACTGGTAATTTAGAATGGAACTATATGGCCTACACTAGTATTTTACACTGAAAATGTATGGCCTACACTGGTCATTTAGACTGGAACTATATGGCCTACACTGGTCATTTACACTGGAACTGTATGGCCTTCACTGGTCATATAGACTGGAACTATGTGGCCTAAACTGGTCATTTACACTGGAACTATATGGCCTACACTGGTCATTGAGACTGGAACTATATGGCCCACACTGGTCATTTACACTGAAACTATAAGGCCTACACTTGTCATTTAGACTGGAACTACATGGCCTACACTGGTAATTTACACTGAAAATATATAGCCTACACTTGTCATTTAGACTGGAACTACATGGCCTACACTGGAAATTTACACTGAAAATATGTGGCCTACACTGGTCATTTAGACTGGAACTATATGGGCTACACTGGTCATTTAGACTGGAACTATATGGGCTACACTGGTCATTTATACTGGAACTATATGGCCAGGGAGAAAAACAAAGAAGGGTGATTTTCCCACAGCTTTCATAGATAATGCAGAGGAGCATACCAATAGAACCCCTCACACAAAATTGTAAATTAGTATATAATATCGCGTAGAATGATTGATCAAGTCAGAGCGCTTATTGGCGTTATCTTTCCCGACATCCCATCTATTTCCTAATCTAATCATTTTCTTCATCCCATAAACGCTCGGGACTAAAATACTTAAACACTTATGCCTGGCCGTGCACATTGTAGGTATCATAGTTTGTGCAAGAGGTATAATCTTGATCGAAAAGGCAAATCTCTAAAACACACAACAGGGTGCCCCCCTTAGTGACTTTGTGCAAGTCTAGTGCCTGCCACAATCGCCAGTAATTACCATGTTACTCTGAGCAGGAGTACAAGAATAGCCTATAGAGTGCTCTCTAATGCACAATACCGTGAGCTCAGAACCCTGGGTGCTCCTGCTCCTGTTCCAATCCACCACCAAAAGGGCACTCCACATTCACCACCTGCTATCTTGAAAGCCTTAAAAGCTTTAAAAGCAAACGTTAATAGAAAACTCTCAGAACTTGTTCTTATATGAGTACAATTTCCTCTGCCATGTGTGAAGTTGATCCTAAAGTTTGACTGGGCGGTTATTAGTCCCTTTCCAATGAGGATGGTACCAGACGACGCCGGACTTGATGATATTCAACCCATAGAAACAAATATATTTCACAACCATTAGGTAAATGATGGTAATTATTAATAACTTCTTATGGCTGGGGGCAGTATTGAGTAGCTTGGATGAATAAGGTGCCCAGAGTAAACTGCCTGCTACTCATGCCCAGTTGCTAATATATTCATATGATTAGTAGATTTGGATAGAAAACACTCTGATGTTTCTAAAACTGTTTGAATGATGTCTGTGAGTATAACAGAACTCATATGGCAGGCAAAAACCTGAGAAAAAATCCAACCAGGAAGTTGGAAATCTTAGGTTTGTAGGTTTTCAACTCATTGCCTATCGAAGATATAGTGGGATATTGGTCATATTGCACATCCTAAGGCTTCCACTAGATGTCAACAGTCTTTAGAACATTGTTTGATGCTTCTACTGTGAGGTGGAGGTGAACGAGAAGGGAATGAGTCAGCTCAGTCTTGCACGCTCATGTGAGAGTTAGCTCTGTTCCATTGCATTTCTGAAGACAAAAGAAATCTCCGGTTGAAACATTATTGAAGATTTATGTTAAAACATCCTAAAGATTGATTCTATACTTCGTTTGACATGTTTTAATGTGACTTTTCGTCTGAACTTTCGCATGGATTTGCCCGCACGTCGTGAGTTTGGATTGTGTACTGAACGAGCGAACAAAAAGGAGGTATTTGGACATAAATTATGGACATTATCGAAGAAAAAAAAACATTTATTGTGGAACTGGGATTCCTGGGAGTGCATTCTGATGAAGATCATCAAAGGTAAGTGAATATTTATAATGCTATTTCTGACTTTTGTTGACTACACAACATGGCGGATATCTGTTTAGGTTGTTTTGGTCTCTGAGCACCGTACTCAGATTATAGCATGGTGTGCTTTTTCCGTAAAGTTCTTTTGAAATCTGACACAGCGGTTGCATTAACTTCTTGCGTCGAGCAATCCCGTATCCGGGAGCGTAATCATAGCCTCAAGCTCATTACCATAACGCAACGTTAACTATTCATGAAAATCGCAAATGAAATGAAAGAAATATATTCACTCACAAGCTTAGCCTTTTGTTAACAACACTGTCATCTCAGATTTTCAAAATATGCTTTTCAACCATAGCTACACAAGCATTTGTGCAAGAGTATTGATAGCTAGCATAGCATTAAGCCTAGCATTCAGCAGGCAACATTTTCACAAAAACAAGAAAAGCATTCAAATAAAATAATTTACCTTTGAAGAACTTCGGATGTTTTCAATGAGGAGACTCTCAGTTAGATAGCAAATGTTCCGTTTTTCCAAAAAGATTATTTGTGTAGGAGAAATCGCTCCATTTTGTTCATCATGTTTGGCTAAAAAAAAAAACCGAAAATTCAGTCATTACAACGCCAAACTTTTTTCCAAATTAACTCCATAATATCGACAGAAACATGGCAAAAATTGTTTAGAATCAATCCTCAAGGTGTTTTTCACATATCTATTCGATGATAAATCATTCGTGGCAGTTGGGTTTCTCCTCGGAAGCAAATGGAAAAATACACGCAGCTGGAGATTACTCAATAATTGCGACGGAGGACACCAAGCGAGCACCTGGTAGATGTAGTGTAAAATGGTCAATCTTCCAATGATATGCCTACAAATACGTCACAATGCTGCAGACACCTTGGGTAAACGACAGAAAGTGTAAGCTCATTCCCTGGCGCATTCACAACCATATAAGGAGACATTGGTACACAGCGCCTTCAAGATCTGGGGCATTTCCTGTTTGAAATTTCATCTTGGTTTCGCCTCTAGCATCAATTCTGTGGCACTCACAGATAATATCTTTGCAGTTTTGGAAACGTCAGAGTGTTTTCTTTTCAAAGCTGTCAATTATATGCATAGTCGAGCATCTTTTCGTGACAAAATATCTTGTTTAAAACGGGAACGTTTTTTTATCCAAAAATTAAAAGAGCGCCCCCTATATCGAAGAAGTTAATGAGAAGTATATCTATAATTCTGTGCATAATAGTTGTATATTTTATCAATGTTTATTATGTTTATTTCTGTAAATTAATGTGGCTCTCTGCAAAATATCAGATGTTTTGGAACTACTGAACGTAACGAGCCAATGTAAACTGAGATTGTTGGATGTAAATATGAACTTTATCGAACAAAACATACATGTATTGTGTAACATGAAGTCCTATGAGTGTCATCTGATGAAGATCATCAAAGGTTAGTGATGAATTTATTATCTATTTCTGCTTTTTGTTACTCCTCTCTTTGGCTGGAAAAATGGCTGTGTTTTTCTGTGACTTGGCTCTGACCTAACATAATCGTTTGTGGTGCTTTCGCCGTACAGCCTATTTGAAATCTAACACTGTGGAGGGATTAACAAGAAGTGTATCTTTAAATGGTGTAAAATACTTGTATGTTTGAGGAATAATTATGAGATTAAATAAAATAATTATGAGATTTCTGTTGTTTGAATTTGGCGCCCTGCACTTTCACTGGCTGTTGTCATATCGATCCAGTTAGCGGGATCTCAGCCCAACGTGAGGGATGAGCATCGCTAACCCCCCGCACCGTGAACAAGCGCTCGCATAATTCAGTAAAAAATATATTTTGAATGGTGCTGAGATTCTAAGCATGTGCATTATATATGCTATTTTTTTAGGGTGGGCTCCCATGGAGCTGTAAGAGACAACAGGCTCACTGTGGCTCCTCCTCATTAGATATACTGTAGCAGAATTCACACAGCACTACGTCATAGAGGTCACTAGGTCAAGGCTCCATGTGAACATGACAGTGGAGGAGATCTCATCATACAGTGTGGATTCAGGAGGCAACTTGAGATGTACGTACCCCATTGAAGTTGAAATGTAAAATAGTTAGGGTAAGGGTTAGGGTTAGGGTTAGGGTTAGGTAAGGGTTATGCTTAGGGTAACGGTTAAGGTTAGGGTTTAGGGTAGGAACGTCCCAAGGAATCCGGTTAGCGCTGATCCAGACAGAATCATGACTACCCTCTCATGTGTGTGCGAGTTGCAATATACATGAATGTAGTGCAGTCAGAATTAGTAGAGGTAGACAACTCAATGCCATTCATACATGGCTTTGATTAATAGTTTCCAGTTCTGACAACTGACTCAATAATGATCAGAAACCTTGGACCTCTACACCAAGTCATTACTTATTTTCTAGGTTTTTATTATAATACTCTGATTAATCAGAATTATTTTCAGTGAATACTCATAAAGAGATTCATATTAAGTTGCATCAGGTAGGAGGTAGAGATGTAAGGTCAGTTTGAGAGGCTACTAGCCTGGCCTCTCAACCACGTGGCTTTATTCTGATTGGACTGTACCATGTGCTCATGTGCCACAGGCTAGGGGTCCTCACCATTCCACTTATCACACACAGCCATTTGCATCACGTATTATTATTTGGATTTATTGCCCCATAAAATAAAATGTATTAGCAGATGTTTAGACCAACATCAATGGGCCGTATTGAGATAATGACCTACAAGCCATTTACACAAAAATACATGCATTGTGGGGATTGAGACTACTCAATGTTAGAAGAAGGCATTACTGTTTTCTACACTGAACAACAATGCTTTCTCCTAAAAGTATTATATTTAACCGTTCCTTCTCAATGATTGTGATGGATCACGGTGAGAAAGACAGTATTGTGTAAAGAATACCATCGCACTCCATTGGCTGCATCAGAGCTGCTGGCTGTCGTGGAAACAGGCTCCCAGGAAGAATGTGTGGAGCCATCATTGCGTCGCCACCCACCCGAGGGTGGCCATCTTGAGTTGTTTTTGAGCTGAGATTTCCTGAGAAGCAGGATGGGGACAGATGGTACAGTGAACATGGCATGTGTGACAGGGGGCTGGCGCTGGTATGGGCAGGGCAGGGCAAGACGACCCTGGGAAACTCCATCATCATCATGCACCCACCTCTAACCCTATGACAGGACGGTGCCAGCGAGTCCCAATGCTACCACCCCCAAATGGAGACACAAAGGAAGGAACTGACTGAGTTATGGAGAGAGACAACGCAAAATGGATTCTTGAAATTGAAACTGTTGGGAGTCAGACCTCTGCAGCATCAATCTGCCTCTAAAAGATATGGAACGGGTCTGAAGGACAACATCTATTCTACGACATAACATGACTGAAGCATTTCAAATAACTCTGATTCAAAAGAAGCCACAACCAGCAGAAAAAAAGGTCTGAGAAGCTGTTTCCTCAAATAAAATAAAAACAATTAGTAATTTCCTAGTATTAACCATGAAAGGACGCTCAGGTATTCCACGTAGCGATGGTTTCCTGAGGATAGTCATATAAAGCACATTATCCATGTGTTCTAAGTCTCCTCATCCGCAGAGGATTCCACATGGTTTCTGTCTGTGTAAAAAAGGATTAGAGAGAGAACAAGGATTGAGGTAGCTGGAAGAGACCACAGATATGAGTAGAGCGGGGAGAAGGCTTTTCAATATTACATTCTTAAAGATATTACTTTAAGGATCTAAGCTGCAGTTTAATGACTATCTCTTTCAATAGTCTCATCCCATAGCAAGCCAGCCAAGGCCCTGATGGAGCTGGAGACTCTGGAGTTAAACTACTCCAAAAGGCAAGAGGCCTCAGTCACAATACACCAGAGCTCTCTTACTCTCACTCTCTGCCTCCTAATGAACGTGGACTTCAACTTCCTACGGGTTTTAACTAGATCATTACATTCTTAGAAAAAACAGTTCCAAAATGGTTATTTGGCTGTCCCCATAGGAGTACCCTTCTTGGTTCCAGGTAGAAACTTTTTTGGTTCCATGGAGAATCCTCTGTGGAAAGGGTTCTACCTGGAACCGACAGGGTAATACCTGGAACCAAAAACTGTTTTTCAAACGGTTATCCTATGGGGACAGCTGAAAAACCGTTTTAGGTTCTAGATAGCACCTTTTTTTCCAAGAGTGTAGCTAAACAGATGTATACCAAGCGATTCCAATTAAATTTGCACCTGACAAACCGGATAGATCATCAGAATACAGACAGCGAGGCATTAGTTATCCGAGGACTGAGCTTCCAGGGAACCTGTCACCATGGGAACTTTAATGAGATGTTGAAAATCATACAGTCAACCGTCAGCAACATTAGCCAATGGAACCCCCAGTGGCCCATTATCTTTGTTACTGTAAAATCCCATTTCGTCACCATCAACATTTTAGGCCTCTTTGGTCACAAATTCATAAACGAGCAAATGTTTTCGGGGATTCCTTCTCAGGCTCTGATATTAGGTGTGGACTTTCTGAAAATCAGCTCGCACAAAGGCTAGAGTGTACACACAATTGCATTATTTTGCAATCACACCCACCAGTGGAGGCTGCTGAGGGGAGGAAGGCTCATAATAATGGCTGGAACGGAGCAAATGGAATGGCATCAAACACGTGTTTGATGTATTTGATACCATTCCACCCATTCCACTCCAGCCATTACCACGAGCCCGTCCTCCCCAATGAAGGTAACACCAACCTCCTGTGTCACACACCATCGCTTGTGTACATTGACTAGACTGTCAGTCAGTCAGTCAGACAGTCATTCTGTCTTGCCCTGATGAAGTGTGAGAGGGAGGCTGCTGACAGATTGTTGTGATGCACATCTGATCACCAGTGGTGTCTTACCGTCAAGGTGTAGCTACAGAGGGAGAGTGGGGGTGCTGCCTTCACTGACCCATCAACTTCTGCGCTGGGGTTGAGTCTGATTCAGATATGAGATCTCTAACCCACATATGACAGAGCAGAGCAGAGCTGGCGACAACTGGAGAAAAGGCAATCGTCTGAGTTCCCACAGGGTTCACTTTGAGGGTAGAGCAGCTCAACTGAGGGTATTGATCCATACACAGTGTCACATTGCCTGGCATGGCCTCCCCAGAGAGGACAGACGCTGTATCCCGCTCAGCAGAACAGCTCAAACCATTAGTCCAGGCACCACTAATCCCACACACTGACTGGCTGACATACAGTACGGAAGAGCCTCTATGTGGGATACGAAGCAAATCCAGAAAGAACCCCCGTGTGGCATCTTCACGGAGGTTTATCCCTGAACAGATAGAATCAGTAGAATCTAATAGGTAGGTGACTGAGTCGTTCCACCAATTCGATACCTTTTAAGAATTGTAACATGGTAAAAAAAATATTTTAAAAAATTCTCAAGAGGTTAAATAAAATAAGACTGTAGTAAGTACCTATTAAGTGCCAAATAAAGTAACAGGGTTGACCATAATAGTGTTGACGATTTCATCTTAAAACAGCCATAAATCCCTTTGTGACATATGAAATGGAAGCTTTCTGTGTGCAACAGGGAGTGGCAATTGAATGCAAGCTTCACCCAAAAAGATCAATTGTGACTCGTTTCAGGAAACTAGGCGTATGTCGCACATCACTTTTTCACAGGAAAGGCATTTGAACTTAAACATTTATTTTGTATCAAAAATAATTTGGATCAATACTGGAACACAACTTTCATGTGCCTTAATAACAAACTTATATACCATCTGTAAATATGAATAAAATTGTTAAATTTACGAGCCAAATTGGTTTAGCCACGGAAAAAGTCAGGAACCTTCCTGCTATCCATGATTAGATGGGCTGGACATGCGGAGAGATGGGTTCGGATTGGTCTGCAATGTAGCATGCTTCTGTCTATAACATGAGCTGCTCAGTATGTGTAGATAATTCTTTCTATCGCGGCTTTAGCTACCTGCAGATTCATTCATGGTAGTAACGTTAACGAGTTGGGATTATGGTTCATTGTGTAGCTAGCTAACTACATGTCTAAACAAAAGCCTCCACTATGGAATTAACCATTTCAATGTACTGTTTACACCTTCTGTATCCTGTGCATGTGACAAATAAACTTAGATTTTATTTGATGTAGTATATGTTTACCAGAGACGGTAATGTGACGAACAACATGACCTGCACCAAAGTCAAATTAAGATATACAGTAATGTTAGGCCAATGAGACAGTGTCCAAGTTAAAAATGATCCGGTACAATGCCCTGATTTTATTATATCACACTCACAACCGTAATCGATTTTTCTGTAATTAGCTCGCCATGAACTTTTAAATAATGATCTTGTTGTGAGTTTATTTTCCTGTATTAATGAAAAAAATGGCTGATTTTAAGATGTTGTCAGCTATGAGATGGTCATTATTTGGACTGGCTAGCCAGCTAACTTAAAGTTCAGCTAGCAGACTAACAAACTAGAAACGAACCAAAACATTGTTTAGAAAGTTGTGATTGGCATACACAAAGTGAATAACTTTTTTTGTTGGTATTTTACCCCGATTTTTCTCCCCAATTTCCATTTTGTCTCATTGCTGCAACTCCCCAACATGCTCAGGAGGGACAAAGGTAGAGTCACAAATCCTCTGAAACATGACCCACCTAACCCACTCCTTAACACCCACCAGATTAACCAATGTGTCAGAGGAAACACCATTCAACTGTCAACTTGGGTCAGCCTGCAGGCACCCGGCCCACCACAAGGAGTCACTAGAGCACAATGAGCCAAGTAAAGCACCCTTCAGGCAAACTCTCCCCTAACAACACTGGGCCAATTGTGTGCTGTCCTAGGGGGCTCCCAGCCAATTGTGGCACAGCCCAGGAATGAACCCAGGTCTGTAGTAATGCTTTAGACCGCTGCACCACTTGGGAGGGCACTCAATAAATTTTTAAACACATAAGTTTATTGGTGCTAAAATACACCAGTTATGCTATTTTTGACCACCAGGATGTTGATGTCATGCAGCCTGTCTTTTTTTGTGTTCATACTTTTTTATAATGACAACAACAAGTTTGATGTCGGACAACTATAGAACGTTGATGATGTCATTGCGACTGTACTATAAACCAGCCTTTATTCTTACATTCTTTGGTTGTTACTCTACCGTACACTAAACTACAGGTCCTGTGTGGCTCAGTTGGTAGAGCATGGTACTTGTAACACCAGGGTTGTGAGTTTGATTCCCACAAGGGACCAGTACAGGGGGAAAAATGTATGCGCTCTGGATAAGAATGACTAAAATGTAAATATTTACCGTACTCACTCTGTTTAGCACGGCTTCAAATGTGAATCTTTAAAGAGATGGGTGTGAAGGATGTTGACAAAGAAGAGCTTTCCAGTAAGCGTACCAAAACATTCAACGGCAATTTTCTCAAAAGTGTTTATTTACTTTCTTAGCAGAATTACTTACCTATTGTTCCTCAACTGTAATGTATGATATACTATTTTCTAGCTCTGAGTCTGTACTTTTATCCAATGTAAAAAATAAAAAAAAATGTGTGGTGTATGGGGCGGCATGTAGCCTGTAACCGAAAGGTTGCTAGATCCAATCCCCGAGCTGACAAGGTAAGAATCTGTCGTTCTGCCCCTGAACAAGGCAGTTAACCCACTGTTCCTAGGCCGTCAATGTAAATAAGAATTTGTTCTTAACTGACTTGCCTGGTTAAACAAAGAAAACATGTATAAAATGTTTTGCTAAATAAGACTAAATCGAGACGGTCGGTCATCATTGTTCAAACAAGGTTGACACGTTATCCTCAACCCGATCAGTTTTCCACCACAAAACACCAGAAAATGGCCAAAAAGAGTAGAACCAGCTCACTTGCTTTTACACTATGATTTGACTATTAGATAATCAATATTTATTTTGATTAAAAAAAGGAATAGTTTCACCATATTAAAAAGAGAGTTCAGTTCATGTAAAAGGGATGACCTTAAAATGAGGAACAGACGCAAACAATTCATTAATCACACTAAATAAATAACCATCTTCAGAAATGACTCTGTCAAACCAGCGAAACAACTAGGGCTTTACAATGATTGTGACAAACTTCGAAAAAGCTTGGGTTAAGTGGATCAAAATCTTCCTAAAAGTCACAGAGAGACATGTCAAAATGCGGGATTTTTGCACTTTAGGAAGTCTCTTTATTCATATTAAAAATAAAATATTTATTCAAATCTCCATGTGGTATTTATTATAAGGCATTTAATTGAATGAAACAGGCTTTTAAAATTCAATATTGGTGCAATTACTACTTAAAATATTGAAGAGACACAAAAAGGCACTCTATTCGTGGCACAATCCAACTGGATATTCAGTGTAGTATACGGATAGGTACTTTCTTGATCGACATGCATCCATGCAGGCACACAGACACATACTTATAAACTTTGATGAATGCAGTTAGGTTCACATCAGTCCATGTACAGTATTATACCCAAACCAACTATCTATGAAAACTTAACTAGTATGCTGCAATTGAAATACAGATGTAGGATCTTTATTTGACCAGTATTGTTGCAGCAAAATAATCCTGCAGCAACAGGATTTGAACGTTTAGTCCATAATGTTGCTTGATTGGTGGTTAAAATTAGGCTACATGAAAAGTGCAGTAGTGTTAATATAACCATGTTTTATTGAGTGTTTTCAGTACATGTATGTAAATCATGAAGCTCCTCTGCATTTCTTGTGGTGCGGGAAAATTCTCAGCAACAAAAGAGTGATCAAATTAAGATCCTACACCTGTATGGTTCAATAAGAGTGATCTATACGAGTGATTGTATATTGTTATAAATGCACGTTTCAACCAGCAGTGAGATGATTGACAGGCGAGCCACTGAAGTCCAGACTTCATGGATGCTCAGGGTCTCAGAAGCGGAGCTCCAATGGTTTGAGTGACAGCTATATTCACCATCACAATGCCTATCATTTATATCCAAACTGTCTCCCAAAATAACCCACTGTGAATAAGAAAAACCTCTGCATAAACAATGCTGTAAATTATATAGAATTGAACAAATAGATTTAAGACAATGATTGGTAGGGGATGGGGTGAAGGTGACACTGCCCAGGGCAGATTCAATCAGACAACTGCATGATTTGGCCTTAATGATCAGCAGTGCATTATTGCCGATGGTTGGTCAAAAGGTATAATGAAAAATGAATGGACAGCCTGAAATATTAATGGCAAGTCAATGAGCTAAAATAAAATAAGAAAATATGGTGAATGAATTGTCATCCATGCACAGGACTTGGATTGGGATATTTGACAAAAGGGCAGTGTTAATGGACTTTACCTTTTTTATTTTGTTTAGGGGATTGATCAGCTTCAATACCGCAGATAGATTGTGGGGTCCATCAGTGTCTGCATAATTTCCAATCCCCCATACAAAGTTGAAGTCAGAAGATTACACACACTTAGGTTGGCGTCATTAAACGTAGTTTTTCAACCACTCCACAAACTTCTTGTTAACAAACTATAGTGTTGAGAAGTCGGTTAGGACATGTACTTTGTGCATGACACACGTCATTTTTCCAACAATTGCTTACAGACAGATTATTTCACTTATTCACTGTATCACAATTCCAGTGGGTCAGAAGTTTACATACACTAAGTTGACTGTGCCTTTAAATAGTTTGGAAAATTCCAGAAAATGATGTCAAGGCTTTAGAAGCTTCTGATAAGCTAATTGACATCATGTGAGTCAATTGAAGGTGTACCTGTAGATATATTTCAAGGCCTACCTTCAAACTCAGTGCCTCTATGCTTGACATCATGGGAAAATCAAAAGAAATCAGCCAATACCTCAGATATTTATTTTTTTAGACCTCCACAAGTCTGGTTCATCCTTGGGAGCAATTTCCAAATGCCTGAAGGTACCACGTTCATCTGTACAAACAATAGTACGCAAGTATAAACACCATGGGACCATGCAGTCGTCATACTGCTCAGGAAGGAGACGCATTCTGTCTCCTAGAGATGAACGTACTTTGGTGCGTTAAAGGGCAAATCAATCCCAGAACAACAGCAAAGGATCTTGTGAAGATGCTGGAGGAAACAGGTATGAAAGTATCTGTATCCACAGTAAAATGAGTCCTATATCGACAACCTGAAAGGCCGCTCAGCAAGGGAGAAGCCACTGCTCCAAAACCGCCATAAAAAAGCCAGACTACGGTTTGCAACTGCACATGGGGACAAAGATCGTACTTTTTGGAGAAATGCCCTCTGGTCTGATGTAACAAAAATAGAACTGTTTGGCAATAATGACCATTGTTATGTTTGGAGGAAAAGGGGGAAGGCTTGCATGCCGAACACTATCCCAACCATGAAGCACGGGGGTGGCAGCATCATGTTGTAGGGATGCTTTGCTGCAGGAGGGACTGGTGTATTTCACAAAATAGATGCCATCATGAGGTAGGACAATTATGTGGATATATTGAAGCAACATCTCGAGACATCAGTCAAGAAGTTAAAGCTTGGTCGCAAATGGGTCTTCCAAATGGACAAAGACCCCAAGCATACCCTAAGCATACTTGTGGCAAAATGGTTTAAGGACAACAAAGTCAAGGTATTGGAGTGGCCATCACAAAGGACCTCAATCTATAGGACCTCAATCCTATAGAAAATTTGTGGGCAGAACTGAAAAAGCGTGTGAGTGCAAGGAGGCCTACAAACCTGACTCAGTTACACCAGCTCAGGAGGAATGGGCCAACATTCACCCAACTTATTGTGGGAAGCTTGTGGAAGGCTACCCAAAACATTTGACCCAAGGGGATAGGCATCCCATCAATGGGACAGTTGTAAGTCATGCAGCGCCTTGTGTCACGATCGCATATTTTAGAGAAACAACAAATGTCGGTACATATAAGTGTCTTATATCGGCTGAAAGCTTAAATTCTTGTTAATATAACTGCACTGTCCAATTCACAGTAGCTAAAAAAAATGGCATGCTATTGTTTGAGGAGAGCTCCTAATATCAAAAAAAAAATTTCACTGCGACAGGTTTGATAAATTCACCGCTGAAGCTGAAATATGTACTTACATTTTGAAATTTTGCTCTGATTTATCATCCAAAAGGTCCCAGAGATAACATGAAGTGTCATTTTGTTAGATAACATCCTTTTTCATATCCTAAGAAGGTCCATATAGCATGCACGATCGATTTTGTATTTCCACTCGTTCAATTTGCAAAGAAAGGAATCTATAAAAATCTAACCCTAAACATGGTTTGAACCAGTCAAATCACATCCATATGTATTCCTCAGAGATCCTAGAACGTAACCAGACTTCGCTATATCATTAGGGGTGTAGTATGTCCTATAGGACAACAAATTTGGTGAGAGAGCGACGCCTTCATGGAACGCCGATGATGCGGGCGGTCTTCACTTGAACAACTCTAACTTTGTCAAATAAGCACCAATCGGGGTCACACAAAGCTAGCTAGATAGCCAATGAGCTGGGATTTACGGGAGTCTCTGGGAACCCTGTGTCTGTCGCAAAATGTAAAATAAAAAAAATTATAAGAATATTCAGAGTTAGGAAGTTATGAAAACTGGTTGTTTTGCAAATGTTGAACTTATAATATGGCTACTAATACTGGAAAAGCTAAATCAAAGTCCAAGTATAAACATTTGACGATATTCTTGCAGAAAAATGTCAAATGAATGAAAACGTCTCCTTCACGATTTGCCCAAATGTACCTGGGTGACTTCACACTAAATGTAATGTAGTTCGCTCATACCTCAAGTTATCCGTCTGAAACTTTGCACATACACTGCTGACATCTTGTGGACACAATCGGAATTACAACCAGAGTGATGGCTAGAACTGGGACCTATCTGTTGAATTTCAAAGATCGTGGTAGAAAAAACTGTATTTTTTTCTTTGTATTTTCTTCTACCAGATCTATTATGTTATATTCTCCTACATTCAATTCACATTTCCACAAACTTCAAAGTGTTTCCTTTCAAAAAGGTACAAAGAATATATTCATATCCTTGCTGAGCTACAGGCAGTTAGATTTGGCTATGTCATTTTAGGCGAAAATTGGAAAAAAGGGGGCTATCCCTAAGAAGATTTTAAAACAATTTAAAGGCAATGCTACCAAATACTAATTGAGTGTATGTAAACTTCTGACCCACTGGGAATGTGATGAAAGAAATAAAAACTGAAATAAATCATTCTCCCTACTATTATTCTGATATTTCACATAAAGTGGTGAAAGTGGTCATAACTGACCTAAAACAGTGAATTTTCACTCGGATTAAATGTAAGGAATTTTGAAAAACGGAGTTTAAATGTATTTGTCTAAGGTGCATGTAAACCTCCGACTTAAAAAGTATATATTTTTTGTAAATACAGTATATGTACAGTGCCTTTCGAAAAGTATTCAGATCCCTTGACTCTTTCCACATACGTTGCAGCCTTATTCTCAAAATGTATTCAATGCAACGTTTTCCACAGCAATCTACACACAATACCCCATAATGACAAAGCTAAAACAGGTCTTTAGAAATGTTTTAAAAATGTTTTAAAAATAAAAAACAGAAATGCCTCATTTACATAAGTATTCCGACTCGAAATTGAGCTCAGGTGCGTCCTGTTTCCATTGATCATCCTGGATATGTTTCTACAACTTGGATATGTTTCTACAACTTGATTGGAGTCCACTTGTGGTGGGATGCACCTGAGCTCAATTTCGAGTCTCATATCAAAGGGTCTGAAAACTTATGTAAATAAGGTATTCTAAAAACCTGTTTTCGCTTTGTCATTATGGGGTATTGTTTGTAGATTGATGAGGAAAACATTACATTTAATCCAGTTCAGAATAAGGCTGTAACGTAACAAAAATGTGAAAATAGTCAAGGGGTCTGAATACTTTCAGAATGTACTGCATATGTTTAAAAAATCTTGCATACCTTAATTTATTTCCACAATTAACAAATAATATGCTTAATAATGTAGGCAGTTAATATGAAGGATTGTTACCTATAACCAGGATAGGCATGGCAAACATTTCATTTTTGGCAAGCAATTATTATTAGCTGGCTAGCTGATGGCGCTCAGATTCACCCCTTTCCGCTCAAACAAACACGCTGATCTCCAGTTGTGACCATTTTCTCAAGCATCTCTGTGCAGTCAGACCTTTTGATTATTTTGTGCCACCAGGGCCGCAATAATTTGCCCCCTCTTTTATTGTCCGAGTGTTTCCTCCTCCCCGTGGGTTACTGCAGCTAGGTACAAGGTCATCAAAGTTCTCATTAGCAGCTTTGAGAAACTCCTTGTATATTATGCTCACACATCCGGGATCTTTAGATTTATTGGACCAGCCCTGCCAGGCAGGCTCAGACTCTTGAGGGTGTAGTGCTGCATTAGTGGGTCTCTGACCTGTGTTTATCTTTCTGTCTTGGCTATGTATAGGCTACTTGCTGTAGGCCTATAAAACAGATAAGGACTTCTCCTTAGTGTGTGGGTTGCTCAGGTGGGTGTCTAGGGTATAGGGTTGGGGAACGTTCCATCATGATTTTTCTTAACTTAAATAAAGGTCAAATAAAAACATAAATAAATAGGACAATAAATAAATAAACTATATATATATATATATTTATTTGTTTTTATTATGTACATCCCATATCTGTACATTGAAAGCTCTCTCTGTCACAACTCCTGCTCTGTCACGAACGTCGTCAGGGAAACGACCGGACGAAGGTGCAGCGTGGTGAGCGTACATTTTCTTTTAATGGCATAAATGTCGCCAACACAAACACAAACAACCGTGAGGCCACTAACACAGACACAACTAAGGTGGAAAAACAGGCTGCCTAAGTATGATTCCCAATCAGAGACAACGATAGACAGCTGTCCCTGATTGAGAACCATACCCAACCAAAACATAGAAACAGAAAACATAGAAATAAAGAAACTAGAATGCCCACCCTAGTCACACCCAGGCCTAACCAAAATAGAGAATTAATAGAGAATCTCTATGGCCAGGGCGTGACATGCTCGCAGACACACACATGGGCTCTGGCATTTGCAACCATTTTAATTTTTCACTCACTAAACCCCTCACTTTTCCAAACACAAAAACACAAACCCCACCTTCCATCCCAATACACCTGCACATACCCACATACTGGGCCTTCGTTGTCCTCTGTTTGCTGTGTTTTTATCTCTACCATGTTGATTCCTACCTCATTTCAGGCTTCTGAGTACTTCTGTGTTCCAGTACCTAATTTTGAAGATGTATTATTTCAATAATTATCCTTTCTTCTAATGCTGTAATTTATCTATTTATAAATACTACAAATAGAAAGTCTAATAGTAATTATTTATTACAACTTTCCCTATCTTGATTGGTATACTGTATTTGTAGATTATTTCTTTGTCAATTCTTGTATTTTAATGTTGTCCTGTTTTTGTTGTTGTTGTTACAATCCCTACCATGGATAGTATTGAGTGTTCCAATATTCAACTCCTCTATGGGAACTTTGTATTATTTAGAATAGCCATGGAGTAGTCTTGGTGACTCGAAACAGTTGGTTATCAATGTAAATTTTAAATTTAGTCTATTCACCTTGACGATTGGGAACAGAACTTTGTGACGTTTTGCAATTTCCTTCAGGAACTGATCATCCATGCCTATTTCCGTGCCAGTGAGTCTTTTGCCCAGACTTTTAACCATTATTTTATCTTTAAAGAATGCACATTTTTCAACAATTGTGCACTCGTATCGCTGTCCTCTGTCCGAAACGGTGCCCACATTCAAGTTTGATATTGTCTACAATAATGCCTGGTATGTTTTATTTTGGGGCTCCCGAGTGGCGCAGCAATCTAAAGCAATGCATCTCAGTGCTAGAGGCGTCACTACAGACCCTGGGCTGTATCACAACCGGCCGTGATCGCGAGTCCCATAGGGCGGCGCACAATTGGTCCGGGTATTGCCGGGGTAGGCCTACATTGTAAAATATGAATTTGTTCTAAACTGACTTGCCTAGTTAAATAAAAACTCTGTTGTGCTTTAAGAAGAAATTATTTCACCATACTCACAGGATCTTCACCCTCATTTTCTTTAATACCGGTAAGTACCAGATTTTCTGGCATAGATGTCTGTATTTCAAGTAAGGCTTCTCTCAGAAACATGTTCTCCTTTTTAAGTTCTTTAAAGTCTGTTTCCATAGTATAGACTGTACCTTTTTAGCTTGTTTGTTTCTTTCTCTATTGTAGTAGCTTTTTGTCACTTCAACTCTTTTATATCTTTACTGACCAGTTCAAGAATATAACCTAAAGGAGCAGCAGTCTCCAGCCTGTCCCATAGGATCCCCTCCCTGCACCCCAGTCTTCACCCTCTCCCCTTCTCCTATCTCCCTCCCTGTGTCAGTGGCCACAGCGCTTTCCACCCCCAGTGTCAGTGGGACCCTGTCAGTGGCCTTGGCTGTCAGAGGAACACTGAGGAACACTGCCTCATCTGACGTACATCTGACAAATACACCAATTAGGCCCCATTCCCAAGGCTATTTTTAGGGTGCCTGTGAGTGCTTTTATCTTTTCTACAGCGACATCTTTTCACAGAGGGATGTCGCTGAGAGGTGTCTATGGAACCGGGGGAGCTTTTCTGTTCACTTTAAAGCACTACTCAAATGACAGGAACATTCTTTTTTTTAATTCACGTGAGAAGAACCCACATGTGTGTTTCTGCACTGCAGCACAGCTGCTCACTGCAGACCTGTCCAGCCGATCACAGACTAACAAGATGAGAATTCAGACATGAGAAAACAATGCCTGAAACCTTTGAACGCGATCGTTCCACCTGGACGCTTTACGACACTAGCAGTTGCATTCGATCAGAACTACACAGGTGTGTGATCCATTTGCACACAATTACAGTACATACAATACTCAATTGGGGAAATTATGTCAATACTATTTAACATTTAATGACACAGTACCAGAATTACACTGTACAATTGAATGAGATGTTGGATAGTTGTATTGGGGTAATATTTTCTAAGCATATTATTTAACCTCACATGCGACAGATAATAAGACTATGCACATAGCCAATTAAAATGTTTATCAAAATCCAATTAACATTAAAGTAAAATAATGTGAAATCAAGTATTATGCAATGAGTTGACAATGACAACCAAGAATTGGTCTGAGAAGGAAATTCTAAATGCAAGTGTATTTCATTAACATGGTAAAATGAACAGATTAACATACAAGGCATAAAGCTTAAGTTACAAAGCATTAAGAACCATTGCAACACATTCATCTAGATACAATCAGAGAGGAGGAGAGAGAGAGAGAGAGAGAGGGGGAAGTCTTAGCCTGAAAGGCCATGCCCCAAGAGACCCTGGGGGGAGTTTATCTCATCAGAGCAGGTAAGGAAAAAAGAATGAGGAAGAAACAATGAAGCTAAGACTCTTTTAAAAGCATCTGAGGGTGTTTTCGCATATAGTCCGATCTCAGTCCTCTTTAAAGTGAACTCTGGGGTAAAAAAAAAAGCCAAAGAACTCAGACCTCTTTTTATTCACACTGCCCTTGCCTTTGAGTGTGAACTCACCTATTTTACCAGTTCACTTCACCTATTTTGTGGGGTGAGTCCTCATTGCTATGTTTAGAAAGGAACCAAGATAATTTTCCAACACTCACTCAATCCACTGTGGGTTTTTACAAAGTGCAGGACAAGCCATTCCATCAGAATGTGTTATCGGACAGCTAGATACCAACAAACAGTGCAAAAAATACATTTTAAAAAATGAAATATCACATTTACATAAGTATACACCGCCTATACTCAACACTTTGTTGAAGCACCTTTGGCAGCAATTACAGTCTTGAGTTTTCTTGGGTATGACGCTACAAGCTTGGCACACCTTTATTTGGGGAGTTTCTCCCATTCTTATCTTCAGATCCTTTCTGTCAGGTTGGATGGGGAGCGTTGCTGCACAGCTATTGTCAGGTCTCTCCAGAGATGTTCGATCAGGTTTAAGTCCAGGCTCTGGCTGGGCCACTCAAGGGCATTCAGAGACTTGTCCCGAAGCCACTCCTTTGTTATCTTGGCTGGGTGCTTAGGGTCGTTGTCCTGTTGGAAGGTGAACCTTCATCCCTCCTGAGCGCTCTAGAGCAGGTTTTCATCAAGAATCTCTCTGTGCTTTGTGCCGTTCATCTTTCCCTCGATCCTGAGTAGTCTCCCAGTCCCTGCCCTTGAAAAACATCCCCACAGCATATTGCTGCAACCACCATGGTTTATCATATAGACGGTGGCAGGCTTTCTCCAGACATGACGCTTGGTATTCAGGCCAAAGATTTCAATCTTGGTTTCATCAGTCCAGGGAATCTTGTTTCTCATGGTCTGAGAGTCCTTTAATAAAGGCCTTTTTGGCATACTCCAAGCAGACTGTCATGTTCCTTTTAGTGAGGTGTGGCTTCCATCCTGCCAGCTCTAGGAAGAGTCTTGGTGGGTCCAAACTTCTTCCATTTAAGAATGATGGAGGCCACTGTGTTCTTGGGGACCTTCAATGATGCAGACATTTTTTTGGTACCTTTCCCCAGATCTGTGCCTCTACACAATCCTGTCTCGGAGCACTAAGGAGAATTCCTTCGACCTCATGGCTTGGTTTTTACTCTCACATTCACTGTCAACTGTGGGACCTTATATAGACAGGTGTGTGCCTTTTCGAATCCTGTCCAATCATTTGAATTTACCACAGGTGGACTCCAATCAAGCTGTAGAAACATCTCAAGGATGATCAATGGAAACAGGATGCACCTGAGCTCAATTTCGAGTGTCATAGCAAAGGGTTTGAATACTCATGTAAATAAGGTATTTCTGTTTTTTCTTTGTAATACATTTGCTGTATACAGTGCCTTAAGAAAGTATTCACAACCGTTCAATCTTTCCACATTTTGTGCTACAGCCTAAATTTAAAATGGATTTAATTGAGATTCTGTGTCACTGGCCTACACACAATACTCCATAATATCAAAGTAGAATTGTGTTTTTAGAAATGTGTACAAATTAAGAAAAAATGTAAAGCTGAAATGTCTTGAGTCATTAAGTTTTCAACGCCTTTGTTATGGCAAGCCTAAATAAGTTCATGAGTAAAAATGTGCTTAACAAGTCACATACTATGTTGCATAGACTCTGTGTGAAATAAAAGTTTAACATGATGTTTTAATTACTACCTCATCTCTGTACCCCACACATACAATTCTCTGTAAGGTCCCTCAGTCGAGAAGTGAATTTCAAACACAGATTCTGCCACAAAGACCAGCTGATGCCTCACAAAGAAGGGCACCTATTGGTAGATGTGTAAAAAGAAAACAGACATTGAATATCCCTTTGAGCATGTTGAAGTTATTATCTACACTTTGGATGGTGTATCAATACACACAGTCCATACAAAGATACAGGCGTCCTTCCTAACTCAGTTGTCGATGAGGAATGAAAGTGATTTCACCAGGAGGCCAATGGTGACTTTAAAACAGTTACAGAGTTTAATGGCTGTGATAGGAGAAAACTGAGGATGGATCAACAACATTGTACTGTAATTACTCCACAATACTAACCTAAATTACTGAGTGAAAAGGAAGCTTGTACGTACAGAATAAAAATATTTAAAAAAATGCATCCTGTTTGCAGCAAGGCTCTCAAGTAATATTGCACAAAATGTGGCAAAGCCATTAACTTTTTGTCCTGAATACAAAGTGTTATGTTTGGGGCAAATCCAATTCAACACATTACTGAGTACCACTCCATATTTTCCAACCCATATTTTCAAACATAGTAGTGGCTGCATCATGTCATGGGTATGCTTGTAATCATTAAGGACTGGGGAGTTTTTCACGATACAAAATAAATTGAATGGAGCCAAGCACAGGCAGAATCCTAGAGGAGAAGCTGGTTCAGTCTGCTTTCCATCAGACACTTGGAGGTTAATTCACCATTCAGCAGGACAATGACCTAAAACACAGATCTACACTGGGGTTGCTTACCAAGAAGACAGTGACCATTTTTTCCTTGATGTTAAAACAAGACTATGGCTTATACCTATGTGTATATTTCATTTGACTTAAATGTGATATTGTACCTTTACTTTTTTTTATTAAAACAGTATGTGATTGTATATGTTGTATATGTAGATGGCCGAGTTACAATTTTGAACCTACTTAGAATGCATTTAATTAAAAGATGAGACATAATAATTGTAATCAGAAGATACTATTAACATGTAAATATTATTGATAACAGAATAAATAGCAGAAGAATAACTGCAGGTTAAATAATGCTGTAATTGAAAATCGTACACCCAATGTAGGCTACTGACAAAAACACATTTGGAGTGTTTTCAGTGCTAGGAAGAGGAGAATATTAGCTTTCTAATGAGCAACACAATCTACTCTACTCCAAATATCAAGCAAGTTACATGGAATTACATGCTGTGTGTCATCAAACCATGTTTTTGAGAAAAATGCAGTCAAAGTTTACAGTTACTTTTTAAGACATTTATTCAAATAATGAATAACAACCACTTACTTAATACAAAACACAATCCATTGACATGAGTGCCTGTGTTCTTTTCACTCACTCACTCACTCACTCACACACTCACTCACTCACACACTCACACACTCACACACTCACACACTCACACACTCACACACACACACACACACACACACACACACACACACACACACACACACACACACACACACACACACACACACACACACACACACACACACACACACACACACACACACACACACATTTGTACACTTACAAGCAACAGGATGTATAGGCTACATTGACATATTGTCACAGGCTACATGTACATATACATTATAACAGAGAAACACTCTCACACTGCACATGTTCACACCATGATATGTTCGAGGACTACATGTGGTGTGCACGTGTTTGTGCGCATGTGTACTTGGACTTCCACATACATACGTGCGCACAAACACGTGCACAGCCCATGTAGTCCTCAAACATATCATGGTTGTAGTCCATAGTTTTTCCATGTCAGATTACATTTGGAGATAAGGCTTGGGAGGATAAATAATGAATAAATTACTATGTTAAATAACATCTGTTATAAATGCATGTTACAGAGAATGTGTATAGGCTATACTCAAACAAATGTTTTCTTTCTGATACATCCCTGGGCACAGCACACAGCACATGCAGATGTGCCCAACCAACCCTCTCACAATCCCAGCTCCTGCATTTTTATGACAGTCACACAGAGTAAACGACATCTGAAAAGAGCTAAAACAGGAAAGAGGAAGGAGAGGGTGAGATAAAACAGGGAAGGGAAAGGAGGAGGTGAGAGATAAAACAGGGAAGGGAAAGGAGGAGGTGAGAGATAAAACAGGGAAGGGGAAGGGGGGGGTGAGAGATAAAACAGGGAAGGGAAAGGAGGGGTGAGCGATAAAACCGGGAAGGGAAAGGAGGGGGTGAGAGATAAAACAGAAGGGGAAGGAGGGGGTGAGAGATAAAACAGGGAAGGGGAAGGGGGTGAGATATAAAACAGGGAAGGGAAAGGAGGGGGTGAGAGATAAAACAGGGAAGGGAAAGGAGGGGGTGAGAGATAAAACAGGGAAGGGGAAGGGGGTGAGAGATAAAACAGGGAAGGGAAAGGAGGGGGTGAGAGATAAAACAGGGAAGGGAAAGGAGGGGGTGAGATATAAAACAGGGAAGGGGAAGGAGGGGGTGAGAGATAAAACAGGGAAGGGGAAGGGGGTGAGAGATAAAACAGGGAAGGGAAAGGAGGGGTGAGAGATAAAACAGGGAAGGGGAAGGGGGTGAGAGATAAAACAGGGAAGGGAAAGGAGGGGGTGAGAGATAAAACAGGGAAGGGAAAGGAGGAGGTGAGAGATAAAACATGGAAGGGAAAGGAGGGGGTGAGAGATAAAACAGGGAAGGGGAAGGAGGGGTGAGAGATAAAACAGGGAATGGGATGGAGGGGGTGAGAGATAAAACAGGGAATGGGATGGAGGGGGTGAGAGATAAAACAGGGAAGGGAAAGGAGGTGGTGAGAGATAAAACAGGGAAGGGAAAGGAGGGGTGAGATATAAAACAGGGAAGGGAAAGGAGGGGGTGAGAGATAAAACAGAAGAGGGAAAGGAGGGGGTGAGAGATAAAACAGGGAAGAGGAAGGAGGAGGTGAGAGATAAAACAGGGAAGGGAAAGGAGGGGTGAGAGATAAAACAGGGAAGGGAAAGGAGGGGGGTGAGAGATACAACAGGGAAGGGGAAGGAGGGGGTGAGAGATAAAACAGGGAATGGGATGGAGGGGGTGAGAGATAAAACAGGGAATGGGATGGAGGGGGTGAGAGATAAAACAGGGAAGGGAAAGGAGGGGGTGAGATATAAAACAGGGAAGGGAAAGGAGGTGGTGAGAGATAAAACAGGGAAGGGAAAGGAGGGGGTGAGAGATAAAACAGGGAATGGGATGGAGGGGGTGAGAGATAAAACAAGGAATGGGATGGAGGGGGTGAGAGATAAAACAGGGAAGGGAAATGAGGTGGTGAGAGATAAAACAGGGAAGGGAAAGGAGGGGGGTGAGATATAAAACAGGGAAGGGAAAGGAGGTGGTGAGAGATAAAACAGGGAAGGGGAAGGAGGGGGGGAGTGATAAAATAGGGAAGGGAAAGGAGGGGGTGAAAAAACAGGGAAGGGAAAGGAGGGGGTGAGAGATAAAACAGGGAAGGGAAAGGAGGGGGTGAGACATAAAACAGGGAAGGGAAAGGAGGGGGTGAGAGATAAAACAGGGAAGGGAAAGGAGGTGGTGAGAGATAAAACAGGGAAGGGGAAGGAGGGGGTGAGAGATAAAACAGGGAAGGGGATGGAGGGGGTGAGAGATAAAACAGGGAAGGGGAAGGACGGGGTGAGAGATAAAACAGGGAAGGGGGTGAGATATAAAACAGGGAAGGGAAAGGAGGGGTGAGAGATAAAACAGGGAAGGGAAAGGAGGGGGTGAGATATAAAACAGGGAAGGGGATGGAGGGGGTGAAAGATTAAAGGGTCAGAATATGCTTTGGTCTCTAAGCAGCAACTAGAATGAGAAACGTGAAAGAAAATCTGACCAAGACACACACACGTCACCAGAGAATAAGGACTGACAATCTCTTTGGATCCGTTTCAGGTCGGCTTTGGCCTAAGCTGACGAACGTTTGATACAAATATAAGTATCAAGATTTAGGAAAACACCCACCATGATCACACATCATAGTTTTGTACTTGTGTCACATAAAGGACTTGATTTCAAATGTCGGTAGCGACTGTATGTCTTCCTTCTTAAATCCAGGGATCCATCCTAGGAGTGGCATCTCGTGGACATCGGCAAAGTTGTTGACATACTGGACGATTCGCTTAATTTCTATGTAGGACAGCAACAGTTTGCTGGCAAGACGACCACCACACCTCATCTTCCTTTGAACCTCACCATGTTCCTTATAAAACTTTATCACTGTAGTCAGCTTTTTGTAGATATTCTGAAACCAGGAAATAAATGATTTAAAACATGCCTTTAATATGTGCTGAAAGGCACAGTGTATTCTCAGCTCTTTTACTTCTATTCATTATACAGCCTACGGATAATTTTTATTAAATACCTTACAAACTTTTTTTTATACTGTTGCAGCCCCAAAAACAACAGAAACAATCTAGTTGTACTACTCTGACGAAAACTTGAACGTCTCTCTGCAGATTTCCTGCCTATAAAGGAACAAATTATGTCCTCTGATGTGTCCTTTCTGTTTGTTTTTTTATCTGAAAAATAAGACAAACGACAACGTGTAATTCTTTAACACTTGTACTATTATTGTAAATGGGTCATGTTTGATATAAAGGTATGTGATTATTTTATAGATGGTAGTTTCATGCACCTATGTAACCTGCCTTTAGGACAAATAGGCATAATATAAACACACACACACACAGGTCCCAAAAGTTACTACACATGTTTTATAGGCTACACATTGCCGACGCACACACACAGACACACAAGTCACATAAGTTATTAGCTACATAGCTAACTAGGTTGCATTGGCTACAAATCCCCCAATTCCCTCTCTCATGCCACACATTCACCCACTCACACACACACACACACACACACACACACACACACACACACACACACACACACACACACACACACACACATACACTTGTCTTTAATACACTAGCTATCTAACTAGTCGGTCTACTTGTGCCTTATCACATACAAAGACTCGGACAGAGGGACAAACACATTACACATTACTGACTGACAGCCAACTATACTTGACCAGTAGTTGAATGGCAAGCACTTACCATTGGTGAGTTAATTCATCTAGTCACGTCTCTTGACCATCTCCTTGGGGGTAAAAATCAAATAGCAGAGCTTCCATTCATTGGACTTGCAAGTGCAACTGATCTCGCAAGTCTTTTCAATTTCTTCCCCAGCATCACTGTCCCCCCTGGACCGACTAAAGCACAGTAATTGATGGATCCACCGTTAATGGGTGGTCTTCCTCAGTTGCCTCCTCAAGGGACTCGACTTTGTCTGCGGAGTCGTTGAAGGAGACACTCTCCGGTAAAAAATGAGTTGCCAATAAGTTGACTCCACTGATCGTCTGAACCAGCTCGCAGCACGACATTACTATTTAAAAATCTAGCGAGTTCTCTCTCCTGGGAATCCACTGATACATTAGAAAGCTAAGCTAGCTAGCTAAGGTGTAGGCAGTAGTGACAGTGGGACTATGTATGATGGGTTTAGCTTTTTGATTGGGGAAACAGGAAAATCATCCGATTGAATAGGATAATGTAGCTTGATTAAAAATAGCTAGCTAGCTAGCTAGTTTGTAATTCATTCATGATTTAAGAAAAGGGGAGGGTTTTGATTGTGCTGACAAAATAGTGCTGCGAAAGCTTGATGTGATGTGTTACAAGCTAGCATCCACCAAACCGATGTGAAAGTGCTCCGTTGCTATGTTTCATCCTTTATAAGATTAAACACTGTATTTTGGTGATAATACATACAGATTATGAAAACAAAGTCATTATTTTGTTTAAAAAAACACCATTTATATTTAAATTAGTCATAGCAACTTCTGACTGATTATGATAGAGCGTGTCACATATGTTGTTATCTTCTCGCACTATTCAAACCCCACAATAGAATAAACAGCTTATGAAACTATCTTAGCCTATAGATCACATATTGCGAACATATAATCTAAACTAAAAATTCAAAAAATATTTTTGAATGTCTGTGCATCCTTGACAATCCCGAACCTAGACATCATAATTTTCTCTCTTTTCTGGCACCAATGTGAGGGGCTATGGCAGGGGAAATGGTGTTGCTGTAGTCTACTGTGTGATGCGGGAATAATGAAAAGCGAACTTGGGGAGCTTTGTGTTCACATTACCCTAAAAAAGGGAACCAGACCTGCAGAATTCAAGTGAACCGAACTCAGTTTTGGTTAGATTCGGGGGCTCTTTTGAGGGGTCTGAGTTGCTTTGGAGTGTTCAAACTGCACACAAAAAATGAACAAACTGCACCTAGTTCACAAAAATTGTCTGAAAGGGACCAAATGTGAAAACACCCTGAGTTGCTTGGATAAAAAAATCTAAGTTGTTGACCAATAATATTACTGTAAAGTTAACCTCCAATCAGACATCAGACCTACAGGTTGCAAAGACAACAGAACCTCTGCTACACAGATGTGAGACAAGAGTGGGTTGGAGCGATGATGCAGCATTACTAAGACAACAAAAAGGGGACCTTGCATACAGCTGATAAGTGCCACTTCAGGGGGCCGCCCTAAGTAGTGAAAGCTGTTCTCGCTGCGTTACAGATCTCTCTGATGTGATCTGAACATAAACTATTGGGGTGGTCAGAAGGGACTTGTCAACTCATCCCGCTATCCCTGGCTGGCCCTCTCATCCCCCGCATGCAGAACAGGCACCTGTGGAGCAGCACAGAGCACGCTTCACTACAGGCTACAGCTACCACTACGGCTAGAACAGCTTGGGCCGTGGGAGTGAGGTGAGAGATGGCCAAAGGGAACTCAGTAACCTTCTCTACGCACACCGCCAACATTCTAGAGCAACCGCCCACACAGGCATCAGGATCCACCGCTCCAACTGAAAGATAATGCAGTGACACATCACTCCAGAGATACAATACTCACTCACACACACTCACGTGTACAAACACACACATCCACCAACACACCTGATCTAATCAACTCTAGTGGCGGAAGAAGACGCTACTTTCGTTAAGCTGCATCTCTTCCTCCACCCCCGTCTTCATTCTTCTACTCCATCCCCCTCTCCATCCCTCCCGCCATCCACCGCTCACTCTCCCTCTGTAATAGTGTGGCCTTGTCTGAGAACGAGCCGTGGAGAGAGTTCACAGACACTGATTACCGTTGAACAATAACACCAGGCCTCACATAAAAAGCCAATTACAGCCTTAAACGTTCTATCACCCCTCCTTAAAGAAAGATCATAGCGTTTTACTTATACATGGCGATGAGGCACAATGGGGAGAGTGTGATAAAGTCAAATTCATTTTCAGCTCAACTCCTGTGCCCTGCCAAGTCGTCCCGCGTGAGAGGTTCCTGCTGTGATCACCCCTGTGGTAAAAGAGCACACGGGTGACAGCAGATGCAAGGAGATTTGTTCAGAGAAAGAGAGGGGGAGAGAGTAAGACAGAGCGAACAGAGAGGAGATTTGAACGAGACAGAAAGAGTGACAGAAAGAAATACGCCCCAGTGTTCATGCGCCTAAATCTGGTTACTCAAGAGACAAATAAGTCAAATGTACAGACTGTACAGATGCTGTTTCCATTTCATTCTACTCCATATCAATCCTTGGCATGAATTACCTAGTGGTTGGTCCCCAGTTTTTCACAGCCATATATAACCATGGGTCATGAGACTGATCTTTTACTGTGGTGCGGTAGGGTACTGTGGGAGCCTAATGACTCTTTAATCTTGTGCAATGGTGACTCTAAAGGGAACACACACACACACGCAGACACACGCAGACACACGCACACACACACACACACACACACACACACACACACACACACACACACACACACACACACACACACACAGCAGCCTGATCCACCCCCAAACATCAAACAGCCATGGCCCATATTCAAAACCTACAAATCATAAACATCATGCATTTATCACCCATGAAGGAACATGTTAAAATATTTATTCCTGTGGTGCCAAATTAGAAACACAGCCACCAGATACTGTGGCAGAATTATGAAAGAAATCTCAATCTCATGATTTAGATTCTGGCCTCAACGCATTTCAAAGTGGGCATATCCATCTCGGATGTGCTTCCCCCAGACCAGAGATCATCAACTAGATTCAGACACATGCTGATTTTTTCTTGAGTGGATGGTCAGGAGGCTGGAACATAATTACAAATAATTTGTAGACTGCAAATTGACCGCAAGAAGCCAACACATATAATATTTGACTAAAACATAAAAAATTCTAACCATTCTTACATTTGTATATAATCACATCTTTCTATCAAGTATGGGAATACTGTGAAACAGATTTCCAAATTAAAATCACTTGGAGCGGATTTTCTTGTGTTTTTACAGTCTTTAAAGTCCAATAATGAAAAATGTATTTTTGTCTCAGAAAACTTGGGGCAAAATAAAATCATCAGTGGGCCAAATTCATCCCGCTGGCCACCAGTTGAGGAACCCTGCCCTAAACAGTGACAATAAAAAGCCATCTTTGGAGAATTGCAAGGTGATTATTGAGTAATAAGTGTCCTTGCAACAATATTTCAAGAAAATCACTGGGCGATAAATGTCAATTTAGGGGAGGCAACCAAGAGCTATTTCCCCTAAACATTGGTTACAGACTGAAGTAGGGCACCTACTGTATTTGTGCCTGTGTGTGTGTCACTGGAGGCTCCTCAGAGGAGGAAATAAACTGCTTGCTTTACACATTACTGCATGATTGTTGAGTGTTTACTAACGCATTAGTTCTAGTAGCTATGTTGACTATGAAATTAGCTAATATGGTGACAACGATGTAGGCTGTGTGTAGCGGTTAGCGGTTATGGTATGAAGGTTTGGCTTGGAAAGGTTTTTTCGCCTGGAGTCCACAAGTAAAGGGAAAAGGTGAGAGAAGGAGAGTGTGTAGGTGCGATAAGAAATAATATAACAATCAAAGTGATGATGCTGTTTGTACGTGGCTGCTATGAAAGTGAACTGGGTTTGCAGGTGATCAGGGGTGTATTCATTCCGCTGATTCTGTTGAAAATCTTTTCTTAATCGGAAGCAAAAGGAACAAAACGGGGATGAAAAGACGTGAATTTGTCCAACAGAAACTTTAGTTTGCAACTGTTACCCTAATGATTACACACCCTAGATCAGCTAGATGCAGACCAGAGTGTGCAAGACGGTAATGAATGTGTCACTGTCTGTCACCTTTATTACTAAAATATTTCTCTCAACCTGTGCACCTACGTTTTAAAAGATTATTCGTAGGCCAGGTTGTGTTAACATCATGATGGGTATAGGGAAAATTTGAGTATCATGTAGTAGCCTTAACCTATCAATGTTACATTGACCTGGGTGAATGGAATATGAATGACAGTCATCCAATATGCTGTAATAAAAATAAGGCCATGCCCTCATCTTAAACGGCACCGACCGCCACTGTATCTTTGTATGGTTCTGCTATATAGTGTAAATGTGGAATGATTCAAATCTGTTCTTACGCTAATAAATAACTGTTGTATTCAGTACCAGTGATATCACACAACACATTCCATATGATGTGGTTTGCCAACATTTGCATGGTATTTGCTGTGTAAGCACAGATGCATAGATTGCACAACGTGCACAGTATTATCAGTAGACACACTCACACACACTTCATCATTTAAGGTGCAAATACCTCCATAAATTCAAAACTGTTAAAAGACTGTGGCATCACATACACTCCTTTATATAGTAGAACATTATGAACCATTTTCTGTGGATATGGGATCTTTATTTTCTACAGCAGGAAAGAAATCCTGCAGCAACAGGAAATGTGAATTATTATGTGGATTATAGTCAATGGAGATTTTTGGTCGGGTTGATATATTTTCAATAGGGAATATCAAATTTGAATTTCAGTGTAAATTAAACACTTCAGAAGCCATTTTAAATCTCAAATACACAACAAGTTGAACATTTCCTGCATACAGGAATTTTCTCCTGCAAAAGGGTGATCAAATTTAGATTCTACATCTGTAGGAGCCGATTGGATTGATGGGATTCCCAGCTAACAGTCACAGTTCATGTTGTCACAGGGCTGCACATCAAGACTAAACAGACAGCTATGGTGTACATATGTGTGTACAGGAACAGTACTAAGACAGACAGGTCAAGGAAAGCTGGGTAACTGACTCAAGAGGTTGTCAAAGAGATGCCTCATTCTGCAGAGAGGGACAGATTCAGTGGGACAGTCACACAGCGGAGGTGGACTTTTTCTGGCCCTCTCCCTCTCTCTTTCCCGTGAGAAGCATACTGATTGTAGGCATCGGCTATATCAACGCCCGACATGAATAATAAGCAATGTCATTTCAGCAGCTGAGGAAGGTTCTTAAACGGGGGGACAAAGTAGAAAAATAGATGAAGAAGGCTGAGCCATTGCAACAAGGACCATGGCAAAAGCAGGAAGAGGAGATAGATAGATAGAGATAAAAAATATATATATTATTGTCACATGCACCGAATATAACGTGTGTAGACTACCGTGAAATGCTTTCTTATGAGCCCTTCCCAACGATGCAGAGTTTAAAAATAATTGTAAAAAAAAAAAATTGTAACAAGAGGAATGAAATAAAATACACAAGAATGGAGCTATATACAGGATGTACCAGTACTAGATCAATGTGGAGCTATATACAGGGAGTACCAGTACCAGATCAATGTGGAGCTATATACAGGAAGTACCAGTACCAGATCAATGTGGAGCTATATACAGGGAGTACCAGTACCAGATCAATGTGGAGCTATATACAGGGAGTACCAGTACCAGATCAATGTGGAGCTATATACAGGAAGTACCAGTACCAGATCAATATGGAGTTATATACAGGGAGCACCAGTACCAGATCAATGTGGAGCTATATATAGAGAGTACCAGTACCAGACCAATGTGGAGCTATATACAGGGAGTACCAGTAGCAGATCAATGTGGATCTATATACAGGGAGTACCAGATCAATGCGGGGCTATATACAGGGAGTACCAGTAGCAGATCAATGTGGAGCTATATACAGGGAGTACCAGATCAATGTGGAGCTATATACAGGGAGTACCAGTAGCAGATCAATGTGGAGCTATATACAGGGATTACCAATACCAGATCAATGTGGGGCTATATACAGGGAGTACCAGTAGCAGATCAATGTGGAGCTATATACAGGGAGTACCAGATCAATGTGGAGCTATATACAGGGAGTACCAGATCAATGTGGAGCTACAGTATATACAGGGAGTACCAGTACCAGATCAATGTGGAGCTATATACAGGAAGTACCAGTACGAGATCAATGTGGAGCTATATACAGGAAGTACCAGTACAAGATCAATGTGGAGCTATATACAGGAAGTACCAGTACCAGATCAATGTGGAGCTATATACAGGAAGTACCAGTACCAGATCAATGTGGAGATATATACAGGGAGTACCAGTACCAGATCAATGTGCTGAGGTATGGGGTATTTTAGGTAGATATACATGAAGAGATGGTAAAGTGACTAGGCATCAGGATAAATAATAATAATAGTAAAATGAAGGACAGAGTACAGCAGCAAATGATGAGTGTAAAAGTATGTGTGTGTGTCTGTGTGTGTGTGTGTGTATGGGGGGGGAGGGGGGAGGGGGGCTTCGAGAAAGTATTGAGACCCCTTGACTTTTTCCACATTTTGTTACGTTACAGCCTTATTCTAGAATGGGTTAAACAATACAGATCCTCATTAATCTACACACAATACCCGATAACGACAAAGCGAAACAGTTCTTTTTTTTGCACATTTCTAAAAAACAAAATGAAAAGAACTTATTTACTTAAGTATTCACACCCTTTGCTATGAGACTCGAAATTGAGCTCAGGTGCATCCTGTTTCCATTGATCATCCTTGAGATGTTTCACAACTTGATTGGAGTCCACCTGTGTTAAATTCAATTGATTGGACATGATTTGGAAAGGCACACACCTGTCTATATAAGGTCCCACGGTTGACAGTGCATGTCAGAGCAAAACCCAAGCCATGAGGTCAAAGGAGTTGTCTATAGAGCTCCAAAACAGGATTGTGTCGAGGCACAGATCTGGGGAAGGGTACCAAAACATTTCTGAAGCCTTAGAGGTCCCCAAGAACACAGTGGCCTCCATAATTCTTAAATGGAAGAAGTTTGAAACCACCAAAACTATTCCTAGAGCTGGTCGCCCGGCCAAACTGAGAAATCAGGGGAGAAGGGCCTTGGTCAGGGAGGTGACCAAGAACGCTATGCTCTAACAGAGCTCTAGAGTTCCTCTGTGTAAATGGGAGAACCTTCCAGAAGGACAACCATCTCTGCAGCCCTCCACCAATCAGGCCTTTATGGTAGAGTGGCCAGACAGAAGCCACTCCTTAGTAAAAGGCACATGACAGCCCGCTTGCAGTTTGCCAAAAGGCACCTAAAGACTCTCAGACCATGGCAAACAAGATTCTCTGGTCTGATGTAGGCAAGATTGAACTCTTTGGCCTGAATGCCAAGCGTCACGTCTGGAGGAAACCTGGTACCATCCCTACGGTGAGGCATGGTGGTGGCAGCATGATGCTGTGGGATGTTTTTCAGTGGCAGGGACTGGGAGACTAGTTAGGATCGAAGCAAAGATGAATGGAGCAAAGTACAGAGAGAAAAAATGGGAAAAAAGTGGAAGAAATCAATTGGTCTGAATACTTTCCGAAGGCACTGTATATGTGTGTATACTGTATGTGTGTACGTGTGTGAGTGTGTGTTTGTGTTGTATCGGTGTGTGTGTGTGTGTTACATGTGTGTGGGTTTTGTGTGGGAGTGTCAATGTCGTGTGTGTGAGTGAGTGTGTACACTATTTAGTGTGCATATATAGTCTAGTGAGTGTGCATAGGATCAGTGCAAGTGCAGATATTCCGGGAGACCATTAATTAACTATTTAGCAGTCTTATGGCTATTTAGTAGCTTGGGGGTAGAAGCTGTCTCGGCGCATGTTGGTCTGAAAGCTAATTCTCTAGTACCATTTGTAGGACATTAGCGGAGTGAACAGTGGCTTGGGTGGCTGGAGTCTTTGGCAATTTTTCAGGCCTTCCTCTGACACCGCCTGGTATAGAGATCCTGGATGGCAAGGAGCTCAGCCCCAGTGATGTAGTGGGCAGTCCACACCACCCTCTGTAGCGTTTTTCAGGTCAAGGAATTTGCCATATCAAGCAGTCATGCAGCCAGTCAAGATGATCTCGATGGTGCATCTGTAGAAATTTTTGAGGATCCGAGGGCCCACGCCAAATCTTTTCAGCCTCCTGAGGGGAAACTAGGCACTACCGTGTCCTCTTCACGACTGTGCGGGTGTGCGTGGACCATGTTAATTCCTTAGTGATGTGGATGCCAAGGAACTGGAAACTCTCGACACGCTCCAGTACAGCACCTTCGATGTGGATGGGGGCGTACTCTCCCCTCTTTTCTCCTATAGTCCACGATCAGCTCCTTGGTTTTACTGATGTTGAGGGAGAGGTTGTTGACCTGGCACCACACTTCTAAGTCTCTGACCTCCTCCCTGTAGGCTGTCACATCAGGGAGAGAGATAGAGAGAGAGTGCGAGAGGTAGAAAGAGAGACAGAAAGAGAGATAGCGAGAGGGAGAAAGAGAGACAGAAAGAGAGATAGCGTGAGGGAGAAAGAGAGACAGAAAGAGAGATAGTGAGCGAATGCCCTGTGTGGGCTGGTGGGGGGTTTCATCCCTGGAAGTCACTGTGTAAGTGACATTTCAGTGTGAAGACACACGGCATAGGGTTGAGAAGATTTAATGAGAGTGACTCTTTGGTCTCCCTCCTCCACTACTGGAGGGAATAACCTTTACAACTTCCTCCTGACAATGATCCCTCAACATACTGCATATTGGTTGTCCTCTCATATCAAGGGATAAAAAAGATGGACCTGAAGAAATCCAGACAGCAACCTTACATTCTGCCACACATAGCAGGAGACACAAGAAATGAACCTTAGACTTCAAAAACAGGTTGGGCAAAGTAAGTTCAAACGCAGAGAGCTTTGGTATTGATTCCATTGTCTTTTGTCTGGAACAGTTGAGAGCCCATTTCCATCCATTTCAGGATAAAGGCCTTGAATAAACGACTGATAGTGGGACCCTCTGTATGTGTTTACAACCAGTGTTTGACCTCGGATTGAAATAGGTGCTGGTACTGTACTCATTTTGTTTGTATTTAGGTGCAGGAACTCCACAGTATTTGTATTCTATAAGAGGAACAGAAACAGTAGAACATTAAGAGGTGCCGGTACTCAGCTCCGGTGAGCTCCTGCCCAAGTCAAGCACCGTTTATAGCAATGCACTGTGGGTCAAAGAACATTCAGGTCCAAGAGAAAACAAATATTAATACAAATATATATCATATAGAATTGCATGGTGAAATCCAATTGATCGAATTGGATTTAAACCCAATACAATAACTTAAATAACATATAGCTCAAATGAAATGATGGATAATTTACTGTACATTTCTCAAGCCCACAATAGAATGTATCGGTACCATTCCCAGCCTGCCAGGAGTTAGCTATTTATGCTATTTATGCTCCTGTGGAGCTGAGGCCCTTTTGCACTGAGCTAGCCTGACGACTCACACTAAATTCTTCCACTGCTCTGCCGCTCGCTGCATATTTAATACCAAGACTGACATCATTGAAGTCGTTCGTTGTGAGGTGGGGCACAAGGGGCATTGTACAAAACAAAGTCATCAGTGATTGGATGGTATCAAAGACAGCCCCGAATGTGTTCACATTCGGTGAAGGGTCTGGGAGGTACTCAGATCCGGACTCATTGCGGAGAAGAAACTAACGGCTGTGTGCGTGGTGTGGCGTTTGGCTGGAGCAAGGAGTCTGGGTAGCCAGGCAAGCACTGAGCTGATTTATGGGATCATTTAGATGGAATGCTTGTGACACAAAGCATAGGGAGCCTGCTCCCACACTGCTCCTGGGCTGGCCCATATGACCGTGATGTGAATGACCGCTCTGGAAATCTAGGGTTTTCTCTACATAAAACCCAGCACAGCGTGAAAGACATTGTCTACTAAGCACAAGGAGAGCTGTAATAAAACACTTCCCTCTCTATAACAGGGTGCATAGATCTAAGGTGCATAGATGACTCTCTAGAACCTCCAGCTCTATAACCCGAGTCCTTGCAGCTCCAGAGGTAGACGTGTACAGTATGGCGCATGTGTGGCCTTCTTCAGCCATCATCCTATCATCCTTTATAATGAGAGTCCATTAGCATGTCCATCTGCTCTGTTTGAGACAGTGGACAGTGAAAGGTGGGTATTTTAATGACTGTCCTTCCCGTTATCACATGAAGAGATGATGGAGTCGACTCCAGATCTCGGTCTCTCATAGTTACACTGCACGGGACACTGTTACGCATTCTAGGCAAGGCCAGCTTCACTGAATCTTGTCAAATAAGATAAAGAGTTGCACGCACACGCTCTCTTTCACACACAGACACACACAGTTTTCTTACTCTTTTTACCTACACACATGAACTTTCATGTGTACCCACTCACACAAAAATGTACATAGATATATACGGACAAACATACACAAGAACAGTGATGAATACCTCAAAAGACATGGGACTGCTGAACTGAAGTGTGTGATTGACAGCTGAGATTACAGACTGGTGACTCCAGGTAGTAGACTGCTATTCAATTTCTTCCTCACTGTTTACTCTGGGAAAATTGGGAAATAACAGCGCTGTCACACTCAAGAAGTCTCACCTTTATTATGGAAATCAGCAACTCTTCGCTAGCGGTGCCACTCAGCCCTTGCATATAGTCCCCAAACCACCTCCCCTTCCCTCACTCTTAACACAAACCACTGCACTTTTCACCAACCTGAAATTGGGTTCATTCTGAATATGTACACTGCTAGTGAGGAGTGTATACATATTGAAAGATCGAATGGAATAAATGCATCTGCTTGGAGCCCCAGCCTATCTTACAAACCACATATATACATTATGAACAGACACAGCAACCATAACATGGTGGAACTGTGTTCAGCCGTGTGTGAAGCAGCCCAGGCATTGTACTTTAGCTGAACTGGGTCTGAGTCCCAAATGGCACCCTATTCCCTTTATAGTACATTTATTTTAACCAGGGCCATGGTCAAAGGAAGAGCACTATAAAGGGAATAGGGTGCTATTTGAAACGCAGCCTGGGACTAGGATATCACTGCAGCGGGAGCACACTACTTCCTGTAGAGGAGGGGTGAATTATGTATGTTAGGATACGGTATGCCTGGAATGGGACAGGGACTGCGCTAGAGTGGTTTGTGGGCCCCATGTGGAATGGGACGCCTGCATATTCAGTAGAAATGGCTGTGGTGATGGTCTCTAGGTTGTGCTAAACTGAACTAAACTCCACATGCCTTGGTTAATATGTGGCCTAGTCAATCTGAAGATCTCGCTGTCAAAGGAAGATCAGTCAGTAAGAGGGAGAGTCAGAGGGCTGTGAACTGTGAACAAAGCAGCCGGTCAAAGGTCATTGAGGGGGAGAATCCACACGAAGAGGGGATGTGATGTACTGTATATTCTCATCTGTGTTTAACAGTAACAGACTCCTAGAGAGAGAGAGGGAGGGAGGGAGAGAGAAATAAAGAGAGAGAGAGAGAAATAAAGAGAGAGAGAGAGAGACGGAGGTAACAGTAACACCACTCACATGTAGCGGAGGTGGGGGTTCTGGGAGAAGGCTCTGGCCTGGATACCACGCAGGTTGCCGTTCATGATCGTTCTGGAAGAGACACACAGTGTCACAGAATGTAAGGCATGTAATACACTACCAGTCAACAGTTTGGACCTACTCATTCAAGGGTTTTTCTTTATTTTTACTGTTCACTGTGTGAATCAGGGATTCATTGTCGAATTTCTGCAAAGAAACTATTACTAAAGGACACCAATAAGAAGAAGAGACTTGCTTGGGCCAAGAAACCCGAGCAATGGACATTAAACTGGTGGAAATCTGTCCTTTGGTTGGATGAGTCCAAATTTGAGATTTTTGATTCTATAACTGCTGTGTCTTTGTGAGACGCAGAGTAGGTGAATGGATGATCTCTGCATGTGTGCTTCCCACTGTAAAGCATGGAGGAGGAGGTGTGATGGTGTGGGGGTGATTTGCTGGTACAGTGTCTGTGATTTATTTAGAATTCAAGGCACACTTAACCAGCATGGCTACCACAGCATTCTGCAGCGATATGCCATCCCACCTGGTTTGCGCTTAGCGGGACTATCATTTGTTTTTCAACACGACAATGACGCAGCACACCTCCAGGCTGTGTAAGGGCTATTTGACCAAGCAGGAGAGTGATGGAGTGCTGCATCAGATGACCTGGCCTCCACAATCACCCCGACCTCAACTGAATTGAGATGGTTTGGGATGAGTTGGACCGCAGAGCGAATGAAAAGCAGCCAACAAGTGCTCAGCATATGTGTGAACTCCTTCAAGATTGTTGGAAAAGCATTCCAGGTGAAGCTGGTTGAGAGAATGCCAATGGTGTGCAAAGCTGTCATCAAGGTAAAGGGTGGCTTGGGAGAAAGTAAAACATAAAATATATTTTGATTTGTTGAAAACTCTTTTGGTTACTACATGATTCCATATGTGTTATTTCATAGTCTACAATTTGATTACTCTACAATGTGGGAAATGGTTTTTAAAAAAAGAAAGAAAAACCCTTGAATGATATGTGTGTCCAAACTTTTGAATGGTAGTGTATATGTTACGGTCAGACACTCACATGGAAATAAGTACACACAGGCAATAGGTTACAATTGTTGATACTGTGAGACACCACCTCCTACGTTTACGGATAAATTAAAGGAAAATAAAATGCTATTCCATAATTAAAACCACCAACACAGTCCTGACAGTGTGTCCATGGAAACCAGGGTTGCACAGTGTTTTTTTTGGCTCTACCCACACTAAGGAGTAGGCACGCAGGTCGCACAAACGTCACAGAAACTGCAATTGTCTGCTGATTGGTCTGAGATATGTTCTCACGAATTCCTCATTTGCAGTTAAAAACCGGCTGTGAAGGCAGTGCGCTCACTGGAAGCATGTAAAGGAGTTTCTTTTAAACGTGGCTCGCAACCGGCAACGTTTCGGGTAAATAGGGAGGCATTCTAAAAGTCGTTGAATCTTATCTTCCGGCTCGTCGCCCCTGCTCCTCTCCCTCCTCACGGGCCATCATTACGATCAGAATAGTATCAAGAGCCTGCATCTTCTCTCTCGCTCCTCAGCTAGCTTCACAAGGAGCTAAGATCAATTATGTATATTGAATCCATTTTTATCATGGGCATCTGCAAGCTGTTTATTTGCTCTGAACACGCGTCTCTTTTCATTAGAATCCATCTGAGAGAATGATTACATCAGAACAGTCCTGATGGCGTCACACTGTGTAGCTAACACTGATGTGCAACTGTAACACTAGGTGTATGGTAAGCCAAATGGACATGTTAAGACAAGTATTCCGCAATATTGAATTTGGCTTAAACAAGGGCGGCCCAGTGGGGAATACAATGTGGTCAAGGTCAGACACATAAGGACCTGGGAGTGAAGACTGCCAACGCAGACGTGTCACATGTCCCCCTGTTGCTTGTACTCAAATATTAAAATTAATCATCAAGGTGGGCTGGCTGAGGCTCTAAGGCACATGAGGCTGACCCAATGTGGGCCCAGAGTAGCTCCTGCTCTGGCACTGCCTGGGCTGCTCACTCTCTGGTGAGTCATCCAAATCACCTGGCCCTGAACTGCTGTGGAGGAGACGGAGGGGAGGTAGGGGAGGGGAGGGAGGCAGCAGAGGAGCCAGGGCCCACTCCAGGTGAGCCTGATGCTAATGAGAGGAGCTGTTAATCAGCCCTGTTCAAGTGCTCTGGGCCTCCCCTAATAGGACCAGTGGTTACATTGGAGGAGACTAGGGGAGACTGGAGAAGACTAGGGGAGACTGGAGGAGACTATGAGAGACTGGAGGAGACTAGGGGAGACTGGAGAAGACTAGGGGAGACTGGAGAAGACTAGGGGAGACAGGAGGATACTAGAGGAGACTGGAGGAGACTAGGGGAGACTGGAGGAGACTAGGGGAGACTGGAGGAGACTAGGGGAGACTGGAGGAGACTAGAGGAGACTGGAGGAGACTAGGGGCGACTGGAGGAGACTAGAGGAGACTGGAGGAGACTAGGGGAGACTGGAGGAGACTAGAGGAGACTGGGGAGAATGGAGGAGACTGAAGGAGACTGGAGAAACTGTAGGAGAATGGGGGCCCGGAGAGGCTGGGGACCGGATGAGACTGGAAGAGACTGGAGTAGACTGGAGGAGCTTGGGGAGAATGGAGGAGACTGGAGGAGACCTGGGGCAGGGCGAGACTGAGGAACGGGTGAGACTGGAGGAGCCTGGGAGACTGGAAGAGACTGGGATAGAGACTACAGGATACCATCACCATCCCAGAGGGGAGTCTTGCCTACAGGTCCAGAGAGACCAGGATGGCTGAGGGTGGGTAGTGGACATGGGGGGAAGGAATCCGATTTACTGTATAGGAGGGTTTGGCCAGGGGTGTTTAGGGAAAGGAAAGGGAAAGCGGACCTAATTAAATGTCCTGGCTGCTATTCCAGCGTCATTTGATCAGTGTAAAATGGGCCGTAGGGAGGTGCTGTTGTTTGAGGCAGGCCGCAGTGTATTAAAATAAACATGCCTGCAATATAAGCCACCGCTAGTAGTCAATAGTACTGATGGAGTATGTGTGCCCACCAGACCGGGTGCCATGTCACTATGTGTTGGGTTAGGTGGGTCATTGTATAACATTAAGTATGTCTTGCATATACAGACAGGATCTTAATTTGAGCAAGTTTGCTACAGCAGGAACACAATTCTGCAGCAACAGGAAATTTGAAATTCTATGTAGACTATAATTCATGGACATTTTAATAGGGGTTGATACACTAAATGACCAAAAGTATGTGGACACCTGCTCGTCGAACATCTCATTCCAAAATCATGGGCATTAATATGAAGTTGGTCCCCCCTTCACTGCTATAACAGCCTCCACTTTGAACTTGCTTCCATTCAGCCACAAGAGCATTACTGAGGTCGAGCAGTGATGTTGGGTGATCTTCCAATTAATCCCAAAGGTGTTCGGTGGGGTTAAGGTCAGAGTTCATTGCAGGCCAGTCAAGTTCTTCCACAGAATTGTCTACAATATCATTGAATGCTGTAGCGTTAAGATTTCCCTTCACTGGAACTAAGGGGCCTAGCACGAACCATGAAAAACAGCCCAGACCCTTATTACTCCTCCACCAAACCTTACAGTTGGCCCTATGCATTGGGGCAGGTAGTGTTTTCCTGGCATCCGCCAAACCCAGATTTGTCCTTCGGACTGCCAAACGGTGAAACGTGATTCATCACTCCAGAGAATGCATTTCCACTGCTTCAGAGTCCAATGGCGGCAAGCTTTACACCACTCATGGTGATCTTAAGCTTGTGTGCGGCTGCTCGGCCATGGAAACCCATTTCATGATGCACCAGGACGAACAGTTCTGGTGCTGACCGTTCTTCCAGTGGCAGTTTGTAACTTGGTAGTGAGAAAGTTGATGAACTGACTTGTTGGAAAGGTGGCATCCTATGACAGTGACACATTGAAAGTCACTGAGCTCTTCAGTAAGGCCATTGTACTGCCAATGTATGTCTATGAAGATTGCATTGCTGTGTGCTCAATTTTCTTTACCTGTCAGCAACGGGTGTGCCTGAAATAGCCGAATCAACTAATTTGAAGGGGTGTCCACATACTTTTGTATATATAGTGTACATGTTTTGTTAGGGCAAATCAAGTCAGAAATGTCAACGTCAAAATTAAAATCTTTAGAATCCTTTTAAAGAATCAAATGCACTACAAGTTTGCATTTCCTGCTGTGCAGGAAAAGTCTCTGCAACAAAAGAGTCAAATCAATTTAAGATCCTACATCTGTAGCATGTTCAGGTCAGGATGACACAGCCCCATGGTCTCACAGCTATATGGTATGCTTTCATGGCTAGAGCAACAGTGGGCTCTGCAGAAAACACACATCAGTGGTTTATTAATGAGGTGTGCTTCTCCCCAAGTCGACACTCACAGTCTCTGAAGTCCAGTGTACAGCTCCATGTCCACATCCTTCAGGGTCTGCAGGCCAGTCCAGTTCTCAATGTGTCTGAGACATAAAAGGGAAAGAACAGAAGACAGTCAGTAAAAGCAACTATAAATATGTTTTGTTTCGTTGGTTTACGTATTTGAGTTTGGTTTTCTCTTGCAGTAAGAAGGTCTACAATTCAGCTCAGTTGTGAACTTCATGTTTTTAGTCAGTCCCATTTGAGGACGCTACAAGGCAAAACTGAACATTAATAGTAGTCTAGTCAAGATATGTGGGATACACTGTCTGGTAGAATATTTTTTTTTGTGGATGTCCCCAAGTACGAGCACATTCACATGATTTATGCTGGCTTAAATGATCTACAATGCAATTACGTCCTGCGTAATGAGGGGACGTTTAATGAAAGCGAATTGCTGGAGGTTCCCGGAGTCTCTCCACAACACTGAACTAAAATCACTCTGGGTGCTCCATGCTGACTGTTGCTGCTCTTGAACTGTACTAAAACTGACACTCAGCATTATTCTGGTATAGACATCCCCAAGAGCTGCGTGTTACCATTGGGCCTGTTGAAATTGCAATACCCCATTGTTTATGTATTGTGGGCACTTAGCTTTGTAAGACTCCAAATGAGATCACGTTTTAAAGATTCACCACAGTGCCATGTCTCAAATTCGATCTGTCTCTTACTTCTCTCACTTCACTCTCTCTTCCATTACCTCGCTCTCATCTACCTGCTCAATCGGGCTGACTTTCATCCTTTCTTTTAACACACACTCTTTTTAATCGATTTTTACACATTTTACACATTTTCACACAACAAGCACACCACACACATCCACCAGCACTCAGCAGGTCAACAACATGCATTGCTGATCTCTGAGCCCAGGAAATTACATCCAGCCTCCATCTGTTACTAGCATCAGGTTTTGAAATTGTCTTAAAATATTTACATCAGCCATACACATTTACCTGGGCCCATCTCCCTCTCTGGTCTGTTTATAATCAGTGCAGCGTTCCATTGGTTCAGAGCAGGAAGACCATCCTAATCTCCCTGCTTCTCTTTCCATGTGATGCGTACATGTGGAACGACATCCTGGGCAGCTGCTGAGAAATGCCTTAGAACTCATCCTGATTGGTTAGCATGCATGAGCAGGCCCATGAATATGAGAGAGATCCGATGTCAGGTGAGATGTGAAATCTTGTCCAGGTGGCAGGGAGGTTATGTGCACAGCCGGGGCAACATGAGGCTAACGCTGGATCCGTATATACTGGACAGTATAGCCGACCTGAGACTAGAAGCTGATGTGGGTGATCTGCACTGAAATTGTGCATGTTTACTAGATGTAGGCTACAGTATGTATTATGTAAACCACATTATGTACTGGGTGGTTCAAGCCCTGAATGATAATTGGTTGACAGCCGTGGTATATTAGACCACGGGTAAGACAAAACATGCATTGTTACTGCTCTAATTACGTGGGTAACCAGTATAAAATAGCAATAAGGCACCTCGTGGGTTTGTGATATCCTCTACGGGATCGGTGTCCTCCCCACAGGACAGTTGAGCTAACGTGCGCTAATGTGATTAGCATGACGTTTTAAATATATAATGCATAAAGTCACACATTCATTTATACAAACGCATATATACTGTGTAGATACAATCTCATTAAAGGAGAATATAAAAGAGATCAAACGTAGTGGAGAGTTAACATAGAAAATTACTGTGGCAATCCATTTGACATCCCCACTTGCTTAAGATGCAAATGTTTAAGACAGTGTGAGGTACAACAGATATGCGCAAATTTAGAAGAAAAATATGTTATCATCTTATATTCATGAGTGTTTTTCTGGCAATTCATGTTAAAGACAAAATATTAAGACTATCCTGCTCACATCTTGATAAAACAGTGTTATGTAACCTAGCAACTCTGCTTTCCAGAGCAGTAAAGTGGGTCGTCGTTTGGAGAGGCAATGCAGAACAACAAATCCCTCGACAGAGGAACTATGGACTCGTAAATGTAAAACAAAACCAAAAGCTTTAGGACAATAAATATCTAGATGACGAAGGACAAAGTGAGGCAGACAACCGAGGAGAAGGAAGAATCGCCTCACACGGACCAGAACCAATCAATACCCACAGAGATTAAAATCATAAGTAAAAAATGAAAGTTGGGGGAACGCTGGCTGATTGGCTGAGCTCATGTTAGACTCAGAATGAGGCCTGTCCTCCAGGGCCTAATTGAGTGATTGACTAATTGACTGATTGATTGATTCATCAATTGGCTGTCTAAACAGGCTGTAATGAGTCTGCATGGGGCTCCAGAGAGGGAGTGGCCAGACAGCTCAATGCAGAGGCAGAGAAGTCCATTAACAGAAACCTACTATACAGACAGTATAATCTGTGTGGAGCGCAGTGTACCTCCTGTATGACAATCATTGTGGAGTGGAGTGGCTCACACAGAACATGATGTGTTTATCAAACGTCAAACCAAATGTATTGTTAGTGTTAGTACAGTACAGTGCAGTGCAGTGCAGTGCAGTTCATTACAGTGCAGTGCAGTACATTACAGTACATTACAGTGCAGTACATTACAGTACAGTGCAGTGCAGTACATTACATTACAGTAGAGTACAGTACAGTGCAGTGCAGTACATTACAGTACATTACAGTACAGTGCAGTACAAAAGAGTGCAGTGCAGTACATTACAGTGCAGTGCAGTGCAGTGCAGTGCAGTGCAGTGCAGTACAGTACAGTACAGTACAGTACAGTACAGTACAGGAGGAGTTGCAGTGGGGGAATAATTGGGTTGACAAGTACAAAGCAGTCCTCCTCTCCTCCACCATGGTGAGAGTAGGAGCTAGTGTTAACCAGGAGCACTAGGCTGACACAGTTGGATAATGTAGGCTACATGCTGTACAGCTAAGAGGGGCTTTGCATATTTCCATACCAAAATCACCCCCTGTGAGCAGATTGAACACTGCTACTTATAACTTTGGATAAAAAAGCGTCCCTCACTTTAAAAATATTCAGACTAAAATCAGTCTTTGCCCCATAAATATGTAAATATTGCAGATTTTCTTTTGCAGTGTAGGCCTACCTCTGGTGCCGGGAGCCCACAGAGCAACAGCAGGAGTGAAGCACTGAACTAAGACCTGACCAGCCAAGCGCTAATGACAAAGTGAGAATTCCTCAGTTGAATACATTCTGGTTTTCTCATGCCTTATACAGTATTTATAGAATAGTGATTATTTGGATTCCTTAGGTGACCTCTTTGGAAGAACAATATAATGTGTGTTTTCTTTATTATGCTTTGCACAAGTTCAATCATTCACTCAAATGTATTTATAAAGCCCTTTTTACATCAGAAAGGTTTTACATGTCACAAAGTGCTATACAGAAACGCAGCCTAAAACCTCAAAACAGCAAATGTAATGAATGCAATTATATAGAACAATGGAACATTTATCTCTACATGGGTCAGGATTTGTAGAAAAAGCTGTCAGGTACTGCATTGTAGGGAGAGAACTCAATGCCACTGTCAATCAGTTAGGCACGACGGGGGATGTGATCCGAACCAAATGGGTGAACCGGAGAGCCTATTTCACCAAAAACGTTCTCTCCTGACAGACTTTAAAACAGTATGCTGAGACGCCGCTGTCTGCCCCAAAGCTGTGACCCCATCTTCTGATGGTGAGGAATACAGTAACACACTCAGGCAGCATTGAATAGCTGCAGGTTTGATGGTACCACCCATTGTGACAGACTCATTTAAAGCACGGAAAAGCACAGAGCCTACGGCTTTCTGTGTGACTGGGGCGATGACCCAGCAGGAGGATGGGAATTTTACCCTCTGACTGTGGTTCAAATGGCAACATATTCCCTATATAGTGCACTACCCATACTGGTCTGGTCAAAAGTAGTGTACTAAATAGGGCAAGAGGGCTCCATTTTGGATGCACATTCTCTCCTCTGAACTTGCCAGTGGGTTAGACTCTCACCCACTCACACTGTTGTGCTGCAGAGCCAAAAGCAAAGACACATCTGCATGAGACCCACCTACATAAGTGGAGGCAAAAAAAGGATGAACAAAATCACTTCCTACCTTCTCAGAAGTTTACCTCTGCGAACACTGGAACAAACCCATTCAGTTTTATTGAGGCTGTCAGCTGACACGGATTCATTACTCCATTGCATCACCACCGCGTGAGAGAAGGGCAACATCACAACTGCCTCATCGCTTGAAATGGAATAGAATCTATACAGAAGTAACACAGGGGATATTTGCATCTCGCTTTTATCGCAGCACTACAGTGTCAATTTCCTCTACGTGGTTATATAGTACAGGAGCTAGTAAACAGCGAAACAGTCATATCCTGATCTAACTTTGACGTGTCATGTCACTTTAAAATTAGAATCTAGATACAATCATTTACACATCATGACCACCATGTGCCATGTGTGACTGTTAATGACATCCTCCTATCAGTCTGAAGGCACGTGGGAGAGAGAGAGAGAGAGAGAGAGAGAGAGACAGAAACAGAGAGCGAAAGAGAGAAAGAGAGAAAAAGAGAGAAAGAGAGAGAGAGAGCATTTTGAACCACTGATCAGGTGACAACCACATGACATAGAGACTCCAGTGTTACCAACTAGCAAAACAAATACAACAGCGGTCTTCACAATTCACTGGCTTAGCAGACGCAGCACATGTCTACGTAAGCTGTGCAGCCGTTATTTCAGCATCTGTAACCGAACATTCCCCCCAGTCCAGATCCATTCATTTGTTGATGTCTCTGTGCTGTTGAGAACGAGAACACTGTCTCCGTGTGCTTTCCCATTAGGCCTTAGTCATTGGTGATGATCGGTGGTCTGTTTGGAGGTGGCAGAACTCTCTCAGGAGGCAGCCAGTGCTGTGCTCTCCCTTCTCTCAACTCATCCAATGTATTCATCCTCATGTCACGCAGCCGTGTCTTTGAATGGAGCTCTCTCTTGTGTTGTTTTGTGTCTCTTTAGCAATGAAATACAAGTTGCATGTGTATTATGGAATCGTTTAAACCGTTTTTTTATTGGGATGGGGAAAAAGAAAAAACAAGAGATTCTATTCAAAGACCTTCCGAACCATACAGCTGCTATATGTGAAAACCAATGTTTCGAGCTACTATACGTGAATAAGATGGATTTTGCCGTTTGAATACTAATTATGTGTACGTATATGTGCAGTGTGAACCGTTAGGCTACATATTGAATGCGTGGAGGGCGTTGTCATGGAAATGCAGCTTTTGTTGGATTATTCACACAGACTAATGTATATTTTAAAATGCACCAGACACATAGGCATTGAGTGGTCCGTTGAATATAAAAAGCTACTTGGATTAGTTTATGCATTTTGGAAAAGGTTGAGTGAGGAATAAGGCTTCACACTCCCATTATAAAGTTACAATACCCTAGAAAACACAGAACATAGGAGTGTGTCTCTGTGAATGCACTCACAACTGCATTTTAATTACACATACAAAATAATAGTTTCTGTTCCAAAACCTAATTATGCAGTGGCATTTCATCTAAATCAACTAGGAGAAAGGAACATTTATATGCACTCTATTTTTAGGGGCTTCTTTATACTCAAAGTCATAATAAGTGTGAATGTTTGCAATTCTTTAATCTTACACTTAGGCTAAATAAACCCGGTGTACTGTGTACTTGGTTAACTGCAGACCATTTTGGTAAAACAAAAACAACAACAGATTAGTCCACTTCAATTTTCTAATCTCTTTGAAATAATCCTGTCAGAATGTAAAGTGATAGTGTGTGCGTATGTGTAATTACCTAGTTGCATGGCTCAGGGGCCAGGACGACAGTTCTGGCCTTGATGAAGGTGTGTATAACACCCTGCTAGAATCTGATTTAACCACCCCCCATTTCTCCATCTTGGAGTCAGCATTTCCGCAAATATTTGAACTGCAGCTCTCAAAGCGTCAATCAGATCAGGGTGTAGCATGCTACATGGAGTTGCTGGGTTTTCTGAAGGAACTGAGGATCACAATACTGTATCCTCCTGGCACCGGTCCAGAAGTGTTGCCCTGCCTGCATGCTGATGGCTGATGGCTGAGCTGCCACTCTACTCCACCGCTCCTCTTAATGGAAGCAATGAAACCCAGCTTTAAGGGCTCCCATCTGGAAGCCATGATAAATAGTTTGGTGGGAGAGATGCAAGCCAAGCCAAGTCTTTTTTCCAACATGGCTGGTGTTGTGATACGTACGGAATATGCTAGACGTTTACAGCAGTGTGATTTAGTTGCAATGAGTTATGCGCACTATATTTCTGCTTTTTTTTTTTGTCTCTCTTTACAAAGATTTTCATCATAGAGTACTATATATATATTCATTTAATGGAAATGTAAGAGAAAATGTCTTGCTCGGCTTACTGAACTGTGCAGCTCTGCTAAATATGTATGTAGTATTTCAAGGGTTTTACTTCTCCTCTTAACCTGTCATATTGTTACTATTATGGTCTCCCAGACAAGGCAGCTAATGGTCCTTTAGGATCACAGTATTTTCCTGTGAAAAGCACAAACCCTACCGCTCTTTATCTTTGGGTTTTAATAGGGTGATATATACGTGGTATAAACTTTATATAGAATAATGGACGTGGCAGTGTGGGTTTTGACAATGCCATAATTTATGACTTCAAGTAGATTTCCTGGTATCAAATTAAACATTGATGGAGTTTTTTGAATTATCCTTCTTACTTCTAAGGCATAAAGTTGCTTTCAATTCATCTCTGTTTGATATACATGCAAAATAAAGTATTCTTATTTATATTATTGTTAGTAAGAGTACTCTAGATTTTTATCTTAACCTGGAACTGGGCGTGCTATGCATCGTAAATTCCAGCTTTATTCAGAACCTACTCCCGTTTATTTAGTATTAAAAAAAGTACTAAAATAGAGAGAGTAGTCCTCTAAATTTACAAGGTGTGAAATTGCCTCAGCATGCATAGAAAGAGCTCCTAACTCTCCCTAATCCTCCATGACTCCACAGCACACAGACAGGGCTGTTATTCAATCAGCCAAAGCTTTATTTACACTTTATTTACACCATATCAACAGTTTTACAACCGGATTTTACTGTCCTATCGTTTAGCTTGAATGCCTTGGGTATGTAGTAAGTTACAAGTTCACTGCTGAAACAATAAACTGCTGTATGCTGTGGCAAGGATCAAATCAAATCCATTTTTTTTGGTCACATGCGCCGACTACAACAGGTGTAATCCTTACAGTGAAATGCTTACTTACAAGCCCTTAACCAACAATGCAGTTTTAAGAAAAAAAAATACCTAAAGAAAATAAAAAATACAAATTTGGACCTAGAGTTGGTTTTCCGGTACCGCTTGCCGTGCGGTAGCAGAGAGAACAGTCTATTGTATGACTATGGTGGCTGGAGTCTTTGACAGTTTTTAGGGCCTGTCTCTGTCAACCTGTCTGGTATAGAGGTCCTGGATGGCAGGAAGCATGGCCCCAGTGATGTACTGGGCCGTACGCACTACCCTCTGTAGTCCCTTGCAGTCGGAGGCCGAGCAGTTGCCGTACCAGGTAGTGATGCAACCATGCTCTCGATGGTGTAGCTGTAGAACCTTTTGAGGATCTATGGGACACATGCCAAATCTTTTCAGTCTCCTGAGGGCGAATAGGTTTTGTCATGCCCTCTTCACGACTGTCTTAGTGTGCCTGAACCATGTAGGTTTGTTGGTTATGTGGACACCAAGGAACTTGAAGCTCTCAACCTGCTCCACTACAGCCCTGTCGATAAGAATGGGGGCGTGCTTGGTCCTCCTTTTCCTGTAGTCCACAATCATCTCCTTTGTCTTGATTACGTTGAGGGAAAGGTTGCTGTCCTGGTAGATCTCTGATCTCCTTCCTATAGGCTGTCTCGTCGTTGTCGGTGATCAAGCCTACCACTATTGTGTCATCGACAAACTTAAATTATGGTGTTGGAGTCGTGCCTGTCCATGCAGTCATGAGTGAACAGGGAGTACAGGAGGGGACTGAGCATACATCCCTGAGGGGTCCCTGTGTTGAGGATCAGCATGGCGGATGTGTCCACCTGGGGGCGGCCCGTCAGGAAGTCCAGGATCCAGTTGAAGAGGGAGGTGTTTAGTCCCAGGGTCCTTAGCTTAGTGATTAGCTTTGAGGGCACTATGATGTGGAATGCTGAGATGAAGTCAATGAATAGAATTCTCACATAGGTGTTTATTTTGTCCAGGTGGGAAAGGGCTGTGTGGAGTGCAATAGAGATTGCATCATCTGTGGATCTTTTGGGGCGGTATGCAAATTGGAGTGTGTCTAGGGTTCCTGGGATAATGGTGTTGATGTGTGCCACTTCATGGCTACTGACGTGAGTGCTACGGGTCAGTAGTCAATTAGGCAGGTTACCTTAGTGTTCTTGAGCACAGGGACTATGGTGGTCTGCTTGAAACATGTTGGTATTACAGACTCAGACAGGGAGAGGTTGGTCAGTGCATGCTCAGACTGCATGTCCTGGTAATCCGTCTGGCCCTGCGGCCTTGTGAATGTTGACCTGTTTAAAGGTCTTACTCACATCGGCTACGGAGAGCGTGATCACAGTCGTCCGGAACAGCTGATGCTGTCATGCGTGCTTCAGTGTTACTTGCTTCGAAGCGAGCATAGAAGTTATTTAGCTCGTCTGGTAGGCTTGTGTCACTGGGCAGCTCTCGGCTGTGCTTCCCTTTGTAGTCTGTAAAGCGTCGGATCCGGTGTAGTACGATTCAATCTTAGTCCTGTACTGACGCTTTACCTGTTTGATGGTTCATTGGACGGCGTAGCGGGATTTCTTTTAAGCTTTCGGTTTAGAGTCCCGCTCCTTGAAAGTGGCAGTTCTACCCTTTAACTCAGTGCGGATGTCACTAGGGGAATGACGTCATCGATGTACTTATTGATAAAGCCAGTGACTGATGTGATGTACTCCTCAATGCCATCGGAAGAATCCCAGAACATATTCCAGTCTGTGCTAGCAAAGCAGTCCTGTAGCTTAGCATCGGCTTCATCTGATCACTTTCTTATTGACCGAGTCACTGGTGCTTCCTGCTTTCGTTTTTGTTTGTAAGCAGGAATCAGGAGGATAGAATTATGGTCAGATTTGCCAAATGGAGGGCGAGGGAGAGCTTTTTACGCGTCTCTGTGTGTGGAGTAAAGGTGGTCTAGAGTTTTTTCCCCTCTGGTTGCACATTTAACATGATGGTAGAAATGAGGTAAAACTGATTTGAGATTTCCTGCATTAAAGTCCCCGGCCACCAGGAGCACGGACTCTGGCTGAATGTTTTCCTGTTTACTTATGGCCGTATACAGCTCATTGAGTGCGGTCTTAGTGCCAGCATCGGTTTGTGGTGGTATATAGAAAGCTACAAAAATTACAGATGAAAACTCTCTTGGTAAATAGTGTGGTCTACAGCTTATCACGAGATACTCTACGTCGGCCTAGCAAAAACTTAAGACTTCCTTAGATGTTGTGTTCCAGCTGTTGTTTACAAATATACTGTACATTGCCCGCCACCCCTTGTCTTACTGGAGGCTGCTGTTCTATATTGCCGAAAAAGCTTAAATCCCGCCAGCTGTATGTTATTCCTGTTGTCGTTCTACCATGACTCTGTGAAACACAAGATATTACAGTTTTTAATGTCCCGTTGGTAGGATATACGTGATAGAGGTTATTTATTTTATTATCGATTGATTTTACGTTGGCTAATAGGACCGATAGTAAGGATAGATTACCCTCTCAGCGACGGATCCTAACAAGGCACCCGGATCTTCGTCGACGATACCTCCGTCTCTTTCTCATGCAAATTATGGGGATGGGGGCCTTGTTGGGCATCTGAAGTAAATCCTTCCCGTCCGGCTCGTTGAAGAAAAAGTATTCCTCCAGTATGGGGTGAGTAATCGCTGTCCTGATATCTAGAAGCTCTTTTCGGTCTTAAGACAGAAACATTAGGTACAAAATAACTTACAAATAATGCAAAAAAAAACATACACAATAGCACAATTCGTTACTGGATCGTAAAACGGCAGACATCTCCTTTGGCGCCATTGCAATGTCCCAAGTCATTTAATCTCAGCAGATACAGAAAGGTTCCTGGAGCTGGTGTCCTTCTGGCCAGTAAAAGCCATGTTGCAGCAAAACATATTTTATATTAATGCTAAATTCAATTGTCATTTGGGTCTGTAAATGTACAGCACGTGTCAATGCAGCACTCGTTAGCATATGATTGTTTGATTCTCATTAGGATCACAAGGCCTCCTAAAGCATTTAAACTAATTCTAATAATGTCATAGGCCTACATATGCAGAGAAGTAACTCATTCAGCTTTCTCCTCACACCACAGAGGGGTGTAGTCATACAGCCTAAGCTCCTGTATCCTTAATATGACTGTGATGTGATACTGTGGAATCACAAGTGTTCAAACATGGACGCTTTGTTTCCAATAAGTTTATAACAACATCAATTGGAGTATGTCTAATGATTTATGACTGTATAAAGGAATCTGAGCTGCCTACATGCCTTCCTACTTTCATCCATGCCACAGACTAGATGGCAAAAGAATGTGAAAATAGCCACTACAGAGACTTAAACTATTCAATGAAAACATTTTAAAAAATCACAAATCTTAGTGAATTGGTTTTGTTTAACAAAACTGATGAGGCAGAAAAAAACATCCACAGGCCCACAGTAATCTGAACACACTATACCAGGTGGCAGCTCACACACACACACACACACACACACACATTCCCACAGTCTGATCCGACTGGACTGCTGCCCCTGGTAACTAGCCACTGATTTTCATATCATCCAAATACAGAAGAAACATTGGCAGAGGAAGGAAGGAAGGAAGGAAGGAAGGAAGGAAGGAAGGAAGGAAGGAAGGAAGGAAGGAAGCTTAATGCAAATATCTTTGTTTTCCAACCTCTAAATTGAGCCTGGTGGGATAAACTGCACTGATGCAATGAGTACCCAATCATCAATTGAGATTAGTGGGGTTCTTGGGGATGGCTAGAGCTATGACACATTATATACAGTCATTTTCATCCAGTGACTTCCACTCAGTGCTAAAAGCCCTCAGAATATGGAGTGAAATGACAGTGATTAATGTGTTGCTAACGTCCTCAGCTGAGCATCTCTACAGAGAACTGGGGTAGACTAACCAATAACGTGTGTGTGGGGAAATGATGAGCCGGAAATCATGGAAATGATGAGCCGCCAGTTGGCCCTCAGAACGTTCTGAGGCAGGCAGTGACCCAAACTCAAAATGGAAACAGGAGGCCACTTTAGTCCACCTTTTACCAATCAGCTCAAACACGTCAGCCAATCTGCTGCTGTTGCCCCTCCACTCTCCTCATCCCTCACTGCCAATCCCTAACAAGTGATCCATGCCTTCGATAACATCTTAAAAAGAGCAGGGTGACATGCAGGAAAGTGGCTATACACTACCATAACAGACGATAAATACCACATCCACTTGAGAGGGGAAAGCATGAGAGCGGATGAGTCATGAAAGCACATTTGACATCCGTGAGAGGCAGGAGAACTCACACCCACCGCCACTGAGGCACCATGTGACACCTGCACACATGGAGAGGGCATGTTGAAATACAGTATGTCTGGCTGACTGGCTAGCTGTGACTGACTGGCTGGCTGGCCTGGAGTATGTGATTGATAATCACCCTGGGCTGAGGCTGGCTCATAAGTCACTGCAGTGATTGAAGGTGCCGCCCCAAAGTGAGGGTGCTTTTAAATGATTGATTGCATTCTGGACTAACAAGAGGATCTAGTCAGCACTGTAGAGGCTTAGGCATGATTGACGGCTCCCGTCGCTGCAGACCCCCAACACACCAACGTGACCCCCACTCCATTAGCTAACACTGTGAATATGCCAGCAGCATTTACTCTTGACAGTGCAGTTACTGTAGTCAGCCTCTGTGAAGGTGAGCATAGAGCAGGGATCATCAACTAGATTCAGCCGAGGGACGATTTTATTCTTGAGCGGATGTTTTGGGGGGGACCGGAACATAATTACTAATCATTTGTAGACTGCAAATGAACCGCCAAAAAAAACCAAACAGATATAATATTTGACTAAAACTGAATCATTTCAAGCCTTGCTTACATTTGTATACAACCAAGGTTCACTCTATTATGAGTGGGAATACTTGGGAACAGAGTTCCAAAATAAAAATCAATTGGAACTGATTTCCTGGTGTTTGTACAGTCTTTTCTATCCCTGGCAAAGAGAATCAGGAGATGTCTCATTTTTAGTACTAATGCATCAACATGCACACACACACACACACGAACGGTATCTGCAGTTGGTAACATATACAATATAAATGATAGAGATGTAGAATGCTCAAGAACCGCCTTCAATGAACCTATAGGCTGTGCTTTGATTCACATCGAAATGTAAGTACCACAGACATAGTCATTGGAATATCACAGCATGTTTTATGAGTGGTGTTATGAGGGCTTTGTTGTTAAGAAACTCTTCATTCCAGCTCTTTGTTCTTTAACGTGTTTTTAAGCAGGCATCGTCTTTGTTCCCCTGCCCCGCAGTCGTCTGTTGCCTCTGAAGGGGTGCGTTGAAGGAGGGGGTATTTCCCCCCTCAAAGGGATTAAGCTACTTTGAAAAGGTTATCTTGAGGCTTGAAAGGAAGGGAGCAGTCTGAGGAAAATAAGAGGTATGTGTCTGAGTTATGATGAAAGAATTTTGGGAGGATAAAACAACAGGGGGGGATTACTATGATCAGGGGAGGAAGAGCCGATATGTGACTAATAATGGACAGACTGGTAATGGATAAGACCAGGGAACTCTCTCCGCCCTCTCCTGGGCAAGCATCATTGGGCGATTCCACGCCAGCGGGAGCAGATTATCCAGGCAATCGCAGACTGGTATCACAGATTATCCTGGCAAATCTCACATGGAAACTTTTTAAATGCTTTTTTACATTTGTATCACAAACCATTTGTGAGAAAATCATGATGAAAGTGGCCATTTTATGCACTTTTTAGACCTATTCAGACCCTATGATCTGTGAAACGTACATGATACAAACAACATCTTGTTGTCATTATACTCCTTATAGGGTTTTTTAACATATGGAGTGTGATTTTGAAATACAAAATGTTCACATTAATTTATTCAACATTAAAGACATTAATATAATATCTCAAAACCACCCTTTTTGATGTTGTTCATTTTAAGACGTATTGTTTGGAACAATATATTCTACAAGTACCATTTCCAGTGGGCTCTCTGCTAATTCTGAAGTTATGATACATTTTATGGGCACCACCAACACAGTGAATGGAAAAATGCATTTAAAGGGAACTCTCACTGCTGGTGATTTGCTGAATGTGCAATCTTAAAGGAGGGCTGTGATTGGTTAATGATCTATAATATCAATTTATATATATAAAATGGGTCATATCATTAAAAGTACCACCAGAGCCTACCAGAGCCCAGAACCTACTCTGGTAATATGATGTGTTTGAAGAGTATATTGTTACAAATAATATGTCTAAAAATAAGCTAATTGCCAGAACAATCTGATACCCCAAATTCCGGTCCCGCTTGCATGGAATCGCCCCATGGCATTGTGTGGAAAAATCCCCTTCAGAACACAACAGGAAATATGGTAGTGTTTCACAAAGCCCAAAACCTCTTGAGCAGTTTTCATAGTACCGCTGTTCTTTTTATGCAGTGCATTCAACACACCAGCATACACCAGCAACATTTCATACAAACAAAACTCAAGATACGACAGCTCTGTATATTTAGCGGTGGATAAGTAATTTGGTGTTCTGAAGCACTGACCCCTCCGCCTCACTCAGAGCACAGGGGCTGAGGATGACACACATTAGGACAAAACACCATCTACCCTACTCTCCACCTCCCCTCCACTCATATAAGACAAGCATGGCATGTCTGTCAATACAGCAGACAGAAATAACCCTGGCCTCATGAATAGATGAATAATTCAAAAGGGGTCTGCCCTCTCTGTACAAAGGCACCCCTAGGAGGGGATAGGCAGCCGCCTGGGAGGGGCTGCGAGGGGCGGGAGGGAGAGGTGAGCTGGGATCTGGGATCACTATCCTCTCGTCAGACTCTCTCTGTGCAGACATGAGACATGTTTCCATTTCCTCAGTGCCTATTCTCAACATAGTGGAACCTCAGACATTCAGGTTATTCAAGATCTATGAAAAGGAAACAGCCCACACACAACAGCCCACACACAACATTACAATCATAACTCATAGAGATTTACAATTGCAGCAATACTTTTTCCTAGATGTGTGAGGTAGCACCATATCATTTCTAGAAAATAAACAAATGATAAGTAGATGCCCTGAAACAGGACCGGTTTATTACTAATCTTCCATTTCAACATAAAACATGGCGGTGTGTGTACAGCTGTAAGATCTTCATTTGATCACTCTTTTGTTGCATCGCAGGAAATGAAGATGAGCTTCGGTGATTTACATACATTCACTGAAAACCCACACGGACAGTATTTGACTTTTCTTGTAGCCTAACTTAGGCCAGCTAATAGCCTAACCACCATTCAAGCAACATTATGGTTTAAACATTCAAATCCTCTTGCTTATTTTGCTGTGACAATATAGGTGAAATTAAAATCCTGCATACATTATGTATATGGCAGCCCACAAATCTTTGGGGGTGCAAAGTACATGAAGATGGGTGGGGGGTGGTCTGGAGGGGGGCTAGGACCCCTGTCTGTAAATTGGAGAACAGCTTTTTCCTGCAATCTGGAGCCATAATCATTATGCTTAATTCTATGTAAAAATATATATATATAAAAAAATTGAGCTGTCTGTATACTCATGACTGGTGGTACTTTAAAGGCAGTAAATTTGCTTGTCTGCATCTCTGCTAAAATCTGGGTAAATTATTTAAAGGAATGTGAGTCTTATCAATTACATTTTGTAATTGCTTGCTTTTTCTAAAGTCTACCAACCTTGCCAGCAGGCATGCCAGTTAAGATAGACAAGCTAGCTACTCTAACTTGATTGATAGACTGAAATGGCATCTTGGTAGCTAGTTATGAGGTTGGGAGCCTATCTGGGCTAGCTAAAGTCAGCTTCATAAAATTGCTAGGTGGCTAGTGGTATTACAGAGAAACAGCAGATCGTAGGGCATGATGCCACTGTGCTGGACGATCCTTTTACTTTGAAGAATTTAATTAGGTAGAGGGTTAGATAGATCTGCAGGGATAGTATAGCACTGAGCAGGGAGAACCTCTCTTAAGGGTATTGGTACAGTGTGTGCACTGCAGAAAGGGAAGGGGGGGGGGTTGCTTTGTGAATTTGTGTGCTGACTGAGAATGAGGGCAGGAGCCGTGCTGAATCCTCCATCCTATCTCTCAGTAGACCTACTATCAGTATACCTTCCTCTGGAGTGTGTAAAAGAGCTTTTTCCACCAGGCAGGAGCAGCCATGAGCCTGGCTTGAATTCAATCTCTACAGTACCACGGCCCCGCAATGATTGCCGCTGCCGCTTCTGCTTCCGCTGCCCACACATTTCTCATTGCAAAATGTATTGACAGATGGTACTGTTAGGTCTGGTATTCAGCATCCACTGGGACGTGGTAATGAACACTGATCACACAATGTCCAAACCCCTCAGTGGGTTAGACGCAGAAAGAGAATCATGGCAGGGTTTGAATAGACATTCTTTGTAGGTGTCACCTATTTTATCACCAGTTTCCGGATCTGCATACTAGAATTTGATATGGTTATCATACTAAAAACAATATTACAAAAATGGTATACAGGCACTAACACATGCAAACACAAACAGGCCGGCATACACCACACACACGTACACCAGTGACGGTCGATGCCATTTAAGATTAGGGAGTATTATTTATTTTTTATGAGCATGGCCTTATTTATATTACATGATATTGGATGTCGGTCATTCATATTCCATTCACCCAGCTCAATGTAACATTGATAGGTAGGTCCCTCCCCGTTTCATTCTGTTTGCTTACGTTTAAGAAATGTTTTGCAACAGAATCGGAGGTATGAATACACCCTTGGACACCTGCACACACAATTCACTTTCATAACAGCCACACACAGCATATGCTACCTGTCCTCCTCACCTTTTCCCTTCGCTTGTGGACTTCAGTGCACAACTGCCAACCGCTAACCGCTACACAGCCGACATTGTTGTCACCATATTAATGGTATAGTCAACAAATTAGAACTAACGCATTATTAACCCCCCACAATCCAATCCATGTGTACAATCACGCAGTACAGTGTACAGCAAGCAGTTTAGCAGTTACACTGGCAGACTCCGGTAAAATAATAACAATATAAATAAAATCCAAATTAATTTGAATAATTGCAGTGCTGCATAGCCTTAGCCAGCTAACTAACATCAATAGCATTCCTCCCTGTTTGAGTCAGGTTGCTAAATTAGCTGCATTAGCTAATTACGTGAAAGGCAAACTCTCTCTCCCTCTCTCTGCTGCTGCTTCTCCTTAATCTTTGAAGAAATAAGTATGTTAAAAATTGTTCAAATACTCTTTCTCTCTCTTTGAGTCAACTACTCAACAAATGTTATGTACTGCAGTGCTAGAAAGCTGTAGCGTGTCATAATTACTTGTGTCATATTACTAAGTCTATGAAAGGGGGTGAGAACCATGAGCCTCCTAGGTTTTGTATTGAAGTCAATGCGCCCAGATGAGGATGGAAAATAGCTGTCCTCCGGCTAAACCATGGTGCTACCCTAGAGGGTGCTGTTGAGGCTACTGTAGCCCTTCATTGCAAATAAGTGTATTTTAATGAGTGATTTGGTGACATGTTCATATATTTAGTATTGTTTTACCTAAAATGATGTTTTATGAAAATCATTAGGATGATCCTCCCCTTCCTCCACTGACACACACACACACATTTCAGTAAAATATAAAATAAATCACTTCAGCATAATCTGATACTAGAGTGTTTTCAACAAAAGTTATACTACCATCTGGATTAGCCCTTTATCCAAATATGAACACCTTTCCAGGTGCTTTTTAAAGCTGAGATCCGCATTAGGGGAAACAACGCTACCGGCCGGAGAAGAGGAGCTCCAGCGTAGTGGTAAAAGAAATCATAGTACATACTCTGCTGTTCTGTCACGAGTTCAACGATGTCTGACGGAAATAAAACAGTGTTCGTTATTTGAAGTGACGTCTTTGTTGTTGTAATATCGCAAAAGGGACTTGGCACTTTCACCGCTACAGATGCCAACGTCAAATTATTAGTGCCTTTTTTTTTGCAATTTGGTGAAGCCGTAAGGGGTCTGGGGCACTGGGATTACATCATAACCTCAATTTTCTCATGTATTGCTTTTTCGGTCAGTCACACATCCAGACTCTGCTCAGCCAAATAGATTTTAATGCACTTTGAACTGATCACACATTTGATAAGATATTAGTCTACAGATGGTGCCTCTACTTGGTGAAACCTGTTACAGGGGAATGGAGGAAAGCTATACAAAACGTAATAGGAAATCCTTTCATTTGCATACATTAACAGTCATATAGAATAATGAGAACCTAGTGTAATGTTGCTTGTGCTGTGGCTGTTATTGCATTATAATGACTCACAGTCTGAAATATAATCCCTACTCTTAAATGCAATATATTGTATTTTTTAGGTTTGAAACACTTAAAAAGTCATTTAAATTGCAATCCAATTAGGCCTACCAGTCTCAAACATCCCATTGGGTGACACAGTTGTAATTATTTGGGAAACGGTAACCGTACAGCGCTCCAAAGCAATTACGAATTAATTAAAACAAGATATCCCGACGAATTTGTGATGAGTGAACTTGAACTAAATATTCATTGTTGATGTGCTGCACCCATATCAATTTTAAAACCTTAATTAAGGTAAATTACTGTTAAATCATTCTAAATCATCACTTAATGACTTGACATACCAGTACAATTGGAAGAAGTAAAAAATACCTTGGGCAAACCACTCTACAAACAGACAACAGAGTTGTAAATATTAATATTTAATGTAATATTGTAAAGGCAAAACTCAGACTCTCAAAGGAGAGCAACTGCACAAAGACCTTATAAACTTTTCAAAGCAGGGAAACAGAAGTACAGAAGTAGAGAACGGCTTGCTGATTGTCGACAGTGACACCAGCTGTGGTCACACATATAGCACATTAAGGTCCTTTTGAAAGAGAGGTAAAGTAGCTACATTAAATTAGACCAATCTAAAGAAATCAGGGTAACACTTTACTTGACACCTAGCGTCATAACATGTTATGACACGGTCATAACCATGTCATAATGTGCTATAACGGCTTACTTAACTTGTCATAACCTGTTATACTATGGTCATAACACTGTCATGGCACATACAGTATATTTACACTTGTGACAAGTTTTTTAGTTATTTTATGGCTGTTTATGACACCTACATAAGAGTGTAAAAACCTGCAAAACCTGCCACGGTAGTTATTTTATGGCTGTTTATGACACCTAGAAAACAGTGTCAAAACCCACAAAACCTGCCACACAAGGCAAAACATTCCATTACAACATAACCTAAGTGACAACAGTATGTTTATGTTATATTTTTTATTGACCATGTTAAATGATCATTGTAATTGCGCACATATTGATGTCAGACATTAATCTACCCCAATGCTCTGCTGTGGATGACTGGGAAGAATGCAGGAACAGATTTCAGGAGCAGGACAAGACACCCTCTTTTTGACTGATAACTGATATAAGGGCATGTACGTGATAGGCCTATCTGGCATATATGATGGTAATAATGCTTCGTGACAATGTCATAAAGTGTATTTTCTTAGTGTAGGTGTAGGTGTCATAACCAGCTACTAAAAAAATGCAAAACATGTCACAACAGGTATAAATATATGGGGGGTGTTATTTATGTCAGATGTTATTTAAGTGATAATGCCCGATAAGCGGGTGTTTGGAGGATATATTGGCACGGGTGTTGTTAGGCCCGAGACTTCGTTTGGGGCCAGCAAACCGTGCCAATATATCCTCCAGGCATGATCATATTAACATGATCACTTTTATACAACGGGTTAATGGGTTAACATATTCACATAATGATTGGCATATTTTCACTAAAAACGTTGGTTTCATTCATTTATTCATACTATTTCATCCTTCCACGAGATATAGTCCCGACAAAAATCTAGGGTTGCTACCCAGGCCGGCTGGTCATTTGTACTATCAGTTCGGTTGCTAGAGACGTGACCCGGTTGTTAAGTCTTTTTGTTCGATATCTATGGACGCGACCCAGTTATTTGTTCTAAAAGTTCTATTGCCATACTGGCTGGAAATGTTCTTATCCCTTGCTTGCTAGCTAGCCAACTACAGCTAACTTATAGTCACGTCAAATGTGAAAAATAATAGAACAGTTGCTGCATTTGCATTTGTTTACGCTGTTTTCTAGTGACATTTATTTGGATACATCCATAACAACAAGCTAATGAGGCGCAACTTCGCCTGGTATAGAAAATGTGCTCTCTCATCAGGACCCTGTTGTCATTAAAACCCATGTCATGTCGGTTGCTAGAGACGGTATCTATAGAAAATGGGTTCTCTCGACAGGACATTGTTGTCATTAAAACCCATGTCATGTCGGTTGCTAGAGACGGTATCTATAGAACATGTGTTCTCTCGTCAGGACATTGTTGTTCAGAGGAACTAGCCAACAACACAGCTAATACAATCACTTCATACACTGAAGCTTTAAAGACTGCAAACTAACTGCACTTCGTTTCGTTTTACCTTTTTTAATTTGACATTTCTTTGTATACATCCATAGAAATGATGCCAGCTGATTCATGATTTCGACTGGCTGAGAAACGCTGCTTGTCTGTCCCGACTCCCGACTCCCGACACGTTCATTACTATAAGATAGCTGGAGATCGAATTTGAATATTGAAACAATGTTGCAAATGTCAGAGAGACAGACAGCAAGGTTTATACAAATCTCCGCTGTTCAAAACTAAATGTTAAAAAAATGTCTAAAAGAAATGTGAGATAATGTATAGATGCTTTTTATAGTGGAGATCAAGTTTATAAAGTGCCTGGCTGGGCATATTAGACAGTGGATTGCGCAGTCAGAGTACATAAGCATTTTAACGTCATAGATTTAGCTGGTGGCAACTTGTGGAATAGTCACCGGCTGAAATGCGCTTTTAACCAATCAGCAGTCAGGATTAGACCCACCCGTTGTACAAGACATATTATAAACTGGGTGGTTCCAGCCCTGAATGCCGATTGGCGGACAGCCATGGTATATAAGACCATATAACACGGGTATGACAAAACATTTATTTTTACTGCTCTAATTACTACGTTGGTAACCAGTTTATAATAGCAATAAGGCACCTTGGGGGTTTGTGGTATATGGCCAATACACCACGGTTAAGGGCTGTGTCTAGGCACTCCGCGATGCGTTGTGCGTAAGAACAGCTCTTAGTCGTGGTATATTGGCCATATACCACACCCCCTCGTGCCTTATTGCTTAATTATAGCATGATTATAACGTGTCATGTCAATGGGTGTCACGTAAAGTGTTACCGAAAACATAAGTTCTCATTTAGATGTTAGCAAACAACACAGGAAATGCTGTGGCCTGGCTAACAGTACCAGACAGGTCATTTTGTAGGCGGAGAGTGGCCTAAAAGAGCTGAATAACCACCACAGTACATTAGTCTAAGACTGCTACTACAACAGCAAATGCACTGAACAGGAAATACTCAGTGAGACTAATTGACAGGAATAAACAGTGAAGCAAATCAGAGAAAACGTAAATAGTAAATAAACCGATGTACTGAGGACAACTCTCTGAATCATATCTCAAAGTATATTAGATGTGTATTCTCATCACTGAAATACCACAATTATTATGTTAATAAGAACAAATAAGATACCTACTTGGTAAAGAAGTGTTTGCTATTATTCACTAGATTTCTGTTTGATGTGTGCCTCACTCTCCTTCCTGTTTAGATGAGAGGGTTGGAGAGAGTGGTCAAGGGGCGGGGAAGGGGCTGGTGAAGGAGCTCTTTATTCATGCAGAGGACATGAAGCTTCTCCAGACTCATTAAAACCCATGTCACGTTGTCTGGGAACACTCTCCACTCACTCCACCCACACCCTCTGTGTGGTCTTTACTTTCCGGGCCCCAGTCTCGCCTGAGAGAGAGAAGCGTCGCTCTGCTCGCCAGCGCCAGCCAATGCACAGTTGTTTACACCATATAGAAGGTGAAGCAACAAGGAAGGCTGTCGTGATTGTTTTTGCTGTACACAGATTTGCTCTAGCTGTACACAGATCTGTTCTAGCTGTACACAGATCTGTTCTTGCTGTACACAGATCTGTTCTAGTTGTACACAGATCTGTTCTAGCTGTACACATATCTGTTCTAGCTGTACACAGATCTGTTCTTGCTGTACACAGATCTGTTCTAGCTGTACACAGATCTGTTCTAGCTGTACACATATCTGTTCTAGCTGTACACAGATCTGTTCTTGCTGTACACATATCTGTTCTAGCTGTACACAGATCTGCTCTAGCTGTACACCTATCTGTTCTAGCTGTACACAGATCTGTTCTAGCTGTACACAGATCTGTTCTTGCTGAACACAGATCTGTTCTTGCTGTACACAGATCTGTTCTAGCTGTACACAGATCTGTTCTTGCTGAACACAGATCTGTTCTTGCTGTACACATATCTGTTCTAGCTGTACACAGATCTGTTCTTGCTGAACACAGATCTGTTCTAGCTGTACACAGATCTGTTCTAGCTGTACACAGATCTGTTCTTGCTGTACACAGATCTGTTCTAGCTGTACACATATCTGTTCTAGCTGTACACAGATATGTTCTAGCTGTACACAGATCTGTTCTTGCAGTACACATATCTGTTCTAGCTGTACACAGATCTGTTCTAGCTGTACACATATCTAGAAGGCTGCCTTGCTGATTTGTCAAGGCACTGGTTAAGTTTTAATACGGCCAGGGGAACTTTGGAGTTGGATCAATAGGAACTAGCTCACCAGAATGACTTCCTGGTCTCATTCTGTCATGGTGAGATAGCTGTTTACGTGCTCCTAATATCAGCAGGGCAATGAGACATCTCATCCTTGGACCTTAGCCATTCTCTTGACCACCAGCCCAAAATGGTTTCAATAAAATAAATGGAGGTCAAGACACCGGTCTGACAGCTAGAAAACTTTTCATTAACAAGAACAACAGCTTAGCAGCCTTCTTTAGAACTGAGGATGGGGATAAACACTGAAATATATGTTCTATAACAATAGTGGGGGAAAACACCTTTATTATATTCATATCATATCATATTCCTATCATTTTGTTTATGGCTATCAAACCGCCGGGAAAACTGTTATACTACTACAAGTATATTTCCTTTCCCAAACATTTAAATAAAACGTCAGGGACTCTCGATTAGACTTCAACCTACAGTAATATGCCCTAACGTGTGTCCCAAAGTAGCAGTTATATCTCAATCTATACCAGCAGCCCACAAATGTATAGCTAAAGCAACTCCAGCATTCCTATGAGAGAGACAAGGCCTCCTTCGAAGCCCCCCTTACCAGAATGTGAAGTACAAAGTGAAAGTGAGGAACAAGTAGAAGGTGTGAGCTGAGCAGGTGCCTCCTGCCTCCTGAGATATTCCACTGGCTCTTGCTGCATATCAATGAGCATTACAGAGCCTCGGGGCTGTCTGCACAGATATCCACCCAGCACAGCACAGCACAGGCACCGCCACCTTACTGCTTCAGGTTCAAACAGACGCCGTAAGAAAGCAGCCGCCATTGATCTTCGCAAACTCTAAAGGTTCCATCACAAAGTGCTTTAATACGTTTGGGAGGTCACTTCATAAGGATACTTTTTACATGCATAAAACATACACCATTGGAACTGCCCTAACTGCTGCAGTGTCCTGGAAAGTGTCCTTTTTCCTACCTCTGCATAGTGTTGAAATATACAGGTCAGTGAGGAGGTCATTTCAGTGATGTGTTCAGACATCTTTAGAACCATAGGTCTGGGGATAGCATGCAGAATGAAGGCTGTGCCACCGTAAATCTGCCAGCTGCCAACTAAACCAAGAAATGAACTGCTCAGGATCATCCACTGTGCTCTACAGTCTATCAGGCGCTTCATTGGCCCTGCAATGAATAAAATATAAGCAAGAACCAGGAGAGAGAGGGGTGGGGGGCAGGGAGAGGGGGAGAGAGAGAGAGAGAGAGAGAGAGAGAGAGAGAGGGGGAGGAGAGGGCAGGGGGGCAGGGGGGTATTGGGAGGGATTAAAACTGAAGCTGAAAACTCTGGGAAAAAATAAATTACCTTATTCATACAAATGATTGAAACATGGTAACAATCACCACAACACTTTTTCTGAGAATTAGATCACAAGTGTTCAGTATCATTGTTATTGCATTAGATTCCCATATAATCATTTTCTATTAGGAACCAGAGAGACGAAAGTGCATCCAGACTTCTAATTTGTTTCCCCCCCCAGACAAGTCACATGAACAATATATTACTAAAGCTGTCACATGATGAAATACTGGAAATATATAGTGTATGTCTCCGTAAAAACAATCAGTGAGTGACAGCAGAAGATATACAGTGTTTTAGGGGGAGAGAATGGGTGGATTGATCAATATTTCAAAGCGGTCTGGAGACATTGTTTGAAAGGCAGGCTGAGGCTCCTCACAGAGAGCAGCCACTGTTTGTAGATGGCTCAATGGCAGAGAGGAGTGCCAGTATTGTTACCCACTCATCTACAGTGAAACAAGAATTGGATAAGGCCAGATTTAACCAACCAACCAAAGATTGTAAATCTTTAGTTTAACGAACATCGAACATGAAGGTACATTCCATCTCTGAGGATAAAAATACATAGATAAAGTCCTACAGTGTCTTGTACAAAAATATCCACTATGACACTGATTTTCCCTAGTGTTACAGTAGGTAGTTAATTTAATCTCCATAATTTTATTCATAGTCTTTACACCTCCAGCCACAGGAACTGGTAACGTAGGAGCCAGTAACATATACAAGAAAAGGTCTCAGTCGAAGACAAGGGGCTGGCAGAGCATTTTGTGATTTGCTCATCATCTCAGCAGGGGAGTTAAGTTGTCTGGCACATACACACACACACACACACACAGTCTTTTAGTGCTATTTATATATACTGAACAAAAATATAAACGCAACATGCAAAGTGTTGGTCCCATGATTCATGAACTGAAATAAAAGATCCCAGACATTTTCCATACACAAAAAGCTTATTTATCTCTATGTTGTTTACATCCTTGTTAGTGAGCATTTCTCATATGCCAAGACAATCCATCTACCTGACAGGTGTGGCATATCAAGAAGCTGATTAAACAGCATGATCATTACACAGGTGCACCTTGTGCTGGGGACAATAAAATGCCACTCTAAAATGTGTAGTTTTGTCACACAACACAATGTCACAGATGTCTCAAGTTTTGAGAGAGTTTTCAATTGGCATGCTGACTGCAGGATTGTCCACCAGGACTGTTGCCAGAGAATTGAATGTTCATTTCTCTACCATAAGGCGTCTACAACATCGTTTTAGAGAATTTGGCAGTATGTTAAACCAGTCTCACATTTAACCACACCAGCCCAGGACCTCCACATCCAGCTTCTTTACCTGCAGGATTGTCTGATACCAGCCACCCAGACAGCTGATGAAACTGAGGAGTATTTCTGTCTGTAATAAAGCTCTTTTGTGGGGAAGAACTCATTCTGATTGGCTGGGCCTTGCTCCACAGTGCATGGGCCAGTCTCCCAAGTGGGTGGGCATAAGCCCTCCCAGGCCCATCTATGGCTGCGCCCCTGCCCAGTCTTATGAAATCCATAGATTAGGGCCTAATGAATTTAGTTCAATTGACTGATTCCCTTCTACAAACTGCAACTCGGTAAAATTGTTGACATTTTTGCATGTTGCGTTTACATTTTTGTTCAGTATAGATGCTGCTGATTCAAACTCTACACTATATTATACAACAATGTGTTTAAGCCATCAGATGCAATGTCACAGACTGTATGTGCATTCATTCTTTGCAATAGATCAATTAAGAGTCCAGTCATTGCTCATGTTCTCCACACCAGGGAATGCACATACCAATGAGGTCAGAGAGGTAAACGAGACTGACATTGATCATCTTAATAAACAGGCAGGAATGTAAAAAGAATGAAACAGGGACTCAATGCATGCATTCCGTGTATTGAGAGACGAATGGTTGCAAGAATTGACCCAGGGACTCAATGCATGCATTCCGTGTATTGAGAGACGAATGGTTGCAAGAATTGACCCAGGGACTCAATACAGTGCATATGCATTCCGTGAATTGAGAGAATACTAGTTACAAAAGTTCAGTAAGCATGATGTACAGAAGCACCATTGCACATGACCTGTCCATCTAGTACAGTGAACATCGTGTTCTGAACAATTTCAAAATAAATGGATGTTCCCAACTGGGAAACACGTTGGAGGAGAAAGGATCTCAAAGATCAATACCATATAAAATAATGTACACCCTAACTATTTCTTCCCCCAAAACATCACACAAACAAAAATATTGTTTCCGGGGAAAATTGATTTGTTGGACCTTGACAGTGTCCGTTGTCACATAAACACATACAAACATAGAGTACATGGGTCTATAATATAAAACTATCCCTGCAATTGATCTGTGCCATTATCTATTTCATAAACAGGGTTGCCCTCTGCATAATGCACATTAGGGGTCACACACATGGGTGGTACCACGAAGGGGACAGTAGCATAATGGCCCTAGTCAAATACATAATGCCTTTTCAGTAGGGGTGGACAACAAGACAAGAGGGAGTATGCTTTCTGTTATCAATTTCAAAAAGGGACAATGGTCGCTAATGTTATTGGAAATCATAATGAATCATATGAAAGGTCAGTCATGCATGCAGGTATATTTCCATCCCAGTAGTAATGGTGACCAAAAAGCTTTTCAATCCCTCAAGGTCATCAGTGGGGTCGTTGGACTGACCGCTCACTATCCTAGTTGGAAAACACCAAATACAGCAACTGTTTCAACCCCAACATGAATGGACAAACTAAGTTGTCTTAAAATCATCTCATTTTATTTACTGAAGGCTATGCTACAGTATATAACCAACCTGTAGTACTTGACTGTGATGTTTTCATGTTTACCCAATGTCACAAAAGGATTAGGAGCATGTCACATTCATCATAGCATTATGTTCAGTGTTTTTATATAATGTGGTTCTTAAACATAAAATTGATTAGACTCCATATGCTATATCTTTCTCAGTCATCCAGGAAGTGGCTTTGTCACCTCAATGCACATTATGCTATTCACACCTTGTGCTGCTGCTATACCATGGAAAAGCTAAACGCCTCCAGATTCAAAACATTTGAAGTACGCTGTGATTTCTGACTTGATCTTGTCAACTGACAAAGTGACATTTGATGGAGTACTCGGTTGGGTTTCTGCATGACTGGCAAGGTTCCGCCTGTGAGTTAGCTCCAGCTAGGATCACTGTGAGGCCAATCCTTAGAGAACGGCTCAGGATCATAGATAGCCTAGCAGTAACTATAGATCTGAAAGCAAAGCTGAAGCTCAAGATGTTTGTATACCATTTGATGACAGTTCATTTCCTAGATCCAGCTCTCAGATCTGGTGAAGCGGACCTCAGCAGAGAGACGCCAGATTGGTTTAAAGATCTGTCCACAGAGATACGACCAGTCAGGGTCCACAGTTGTACTTGAGAAGAAGTAACACACCTGGCGGTCACTTAACATGTAAGTTGATCAATTATGATAAATGATTAACAATAGATGATGAACCATCTCTAAACCACAAAGCATGATAAACCATATTTTCACCAGGTAAGGAGCGGGCATGGGTCCACTGGTACACTCTGCCTTAAAGGGACCTTACACAGATTACACTTCCACAACAGCAATCATAAAATATGCACTCCAAAATGGCAGTCACCTCCTCCTCTTTCTCACATATACTGTATGCCTCACTCATGTTTAATTCTGTTGAATAAAGATTTGTGAAAACACTCTGACAGTCCTTCCATCTGTCAGTCTGTACACAGATGTACTCCATGTACTGTACTCTGTCCTCAACTGTGTCGTTAATTCGCTCTGGTTTAAAAGAGGTGCTCCAGCTTCCTCTGAGGCAGAGCAGGGGGTGTGGGAGGAGTGAGGTCACTCACAGATGAAGCCTCCTTTTCATAGCTTCCCCACATTTTGGTGAACATGTGCAGGCTAACTCCCACTCTCTTAAGTGTAAGCTTTCTGAGAGACCGTGGAGAGATAGCAAATGGCTCAACATACACTACAGGACCAAAAGTATGTAGACACCTGCTCATTGAACATCTCATTCCAAAATCATGGGCATTAATATGGAGTTGGTCCCCCCTTTACTTCTATAACAGCCTCCATTCTTCTGGAAAGCTTTTCCACTAGATGCTGGAACATTGCTGCGGGGACTTGCTTCCATTCAGCCACAAGAGCATTAGTGACGTTGGGCACTGATGTTGGGCGATTAGGCCAGGCACGCAGTCCAATGTTTCCCAACGTTGTTTGATTCAGTTGAGGTCAGGGCTCTGTGCAGGCCAGTCAAGTTCTTCCACACCAATCTCAACATACCATTTCTGTATGGATCTTGCTTTGTGCATGCAGGCATTGTCATGATAAAACAGGAAAGGGCCTTCCCCAAACTGTTCCTACAAATTTGGAAGCACAGAATTGTCTAGAATGTCATTGTATGCTGTAGCGTTAAGATTTCCCTCCACCAAACCTTACAGTTGGCATTATGCATTGGGGCAGGTAGCGCGTTCCTGGCATCCGCCAAACCCAGATTCATCCACCGGACTGCCAGATAGAGAAGCGCTGTTCATCACTCCAGAGAATAAATTTCCACTGCTCCAGAGTCCAATGGCGGCTTTACACCACTCCAGCCGACGCTTGGCATTGCACATGGTGATCTTAGGCTTCTGTGCGGCTGCTCGGCCATGGAAACTCATTTCATGAAGCTTCGTTGCTTCCAGAAGCAGTTTGGAACTAGTGAGTGTTTCAAGTGAGGACAGACGATTTTTACGCAATACTTGCTCAGCACTCGGCGGTTCCGTTCTGTGAGCTTATGTGGCCTACCACTTTGTGGCTGAGCCGTTGTTGCTCCTAGAAGTTTCCACTTCACAATAACAGCACTTACAGTTGTCTGGGGCAGCTCCAGCAGGGCAGACATTTGATGAACTGACTTGTTGGAAAGATGGCATCCTATGACGGTGCCACGTTGAAAATCACTTAACTCTTCAGTAAGGCCATTCTACTGCCAATGTTTGTCTATGGAGATTGCATGGCTGTAAACTCGATGTTATACACTTGTCAGCAATGGGTGTGTCTGAAATAGCCAAATCCACTAATTTTAAGGGGTGTCCAAATAGTGTATATATAATGCTCAAGTAATCTTTCAAGCCATCAGTATAGTAGGCTAGTGGTTTTTAAAATAAGCTGACCACAGCCTCTGAATTCCAGGATTTAAAAAAATGCACAGAAAACTGGCTTCTACAGAGATTGGCCTTACTAAGTACAGAGAAAATACCATTATCCTAATGGATACTCTTGATGAAAACAAATAGTCTCTTCTTAGGGTACTAAATAGACAAAGTATACACAGAGGAAATATATGAGGTGAGGTAAACTGACAGATAATCACACACACATGCACACACACAACCTTGAGCAGGAGTAATGAAAGGAAATAGGAAATATAACATTTTTGAGACTGCACAAAAAGCGCTGTGTGTTGCCATTTGGATTGGCAGCAGATGTGCTTTCCCTATAATTACTGATAGCACTGTGATAGGAAGGACTTTGTCTTAAAAGAGCAGCACAAATTGAATGCCAACAGTATGTCTATGACAGGAAAAGGCCAAAAGCGTGTCTTTGCACCTCCTCTATAGGGAGCAGGGTGACTGCAATTCATACGGATATATGGCTATATCATGCAAATCCACCTGTTGTATTGTGAACGTGAACATTGAAGACTGGTCAAAGAGTGAGGCTGCTCGAGTCTTAAAACAAATGTGCCTCTCAAAGAGAACAATTTCCTCCTCATTGTCTATGCAGCGAAACAACCCAGCCTAATCCATTTCAAACACACTTGGTTTTAGAGAAATGTCCATAAGGATTAGCTTTTTCAAACATGCTCCAGTAAGCCTAACGAAGAAGAAAGATTGGTCACACAGAGCACTCCAAGCAGAGTATGACATTACCATGCCCCTGGATGATATCCCTCATGCTGCATACTAGCCTGCCATTTTCAGGAGGAAATAATACTGCCAACAATGTAATCCATTAAAGCCTAGGCCTACTGTCTGTCAGAAGCAGAAACTAAGACATAATAGCATGGCATCTATGATGTTTTGGTGGAATATGACATTTAAAGCATTACATACATAAGCCTACATTTGGATTCAATTGAAGTTGAATAAAATCCTATATTTGAGGTATGCTGCATCATTGGACAATCACAATACACACACCCTTCCAAAGACATCTTTGTGAATATTCTGGTACACAATTCCCGACATAATTGTTGAATTTTAGAAATTTGAACTCTGAACATCTGTGCCATGAGACAAATTGAGCTATAATTGAGGCCGATAGCTTTCACATTTACAATTAGTTCATGGTATATTCAAGGAAATCCTTAGGTCTACTCTTATATCGCATCGGTGTTAACAATCTATCGTGTATGTGCAGGAACAACTTCTGCATTTCACTAGTGCAGATTTTCTTCACGCCTACACCGTCGGCTCCCAACCCAAGTTAGTGTGTGGGAGCTGTCCAGTGATAGGGGGTGCTGAATGACTCCTACACACATAACAGCAGAAGCCATAAGATGTGGCTCTTTGCGACAGCGCTCAACATAAATCACGCCATGAAAAGAGAATAATAAATTCCAACATTCTGATAGAGCTGGTAGCCTACATAAAATAACGTTTGCAATCGTGTCGCTCTATCGAATGCCCAAGAGTTGTCATCTCTGTAAAATAACAACCAGCAGCCCCTCTAGTGGCCTTGTAGGGGATGTGGAATAAGAAAGCACACTAAAATGATGACACCTACAAAGTCAAGACAATCTGACTGGTGCTTGTGTGCTTGTTGTATAGTGTGCTTAGCGATTTATAACCAGGCGGCATTGTTAGAATTAGATCGTTGTAATTATGCATGTGTTTGACCCACAAATGGGGTCTACATCCTAAGCACTTAGCAAAACATTTCTTCTCAGGCTATGGAAATTGAGTGGATTCAGTGCAAAGCAAAGAGGTTGTCATGGCACCCTCGTCCTTGGCAAATCTCATCAAAGAATCATTAATGAATTGGGGTTTTGTTCAACCAAAATATTCTCTTCAGCTTGCGATGTAACGGCCCAGATCCAAAATCTCTCCATATATTGATATTGATTATATTGTTTCTTTCGTGTCTCAAACTACTATTCTTCTGTTTTCTTTTCGAATCATTTAGAGGTGAATATAAACGGGTGAAATCCAAATTCACCATGCTGTGAGGAAGAGTCCTAAATGGCTTAAAATTGCAGATGAAAGAGCTACGAGCGGTGGGGGAGATGGTTCCTCTCCAGAACTAATGGCATTTTATTTATAAAACAAAAGCCTTATAAAGGGAAGGATGTCAACAGTGTCCGTGCTCTATTTTTACGGACACATTACTTATAGAGTCAAAAAATACTTTCCATTGGAAATAAATTAGGGGAAACCTTCTGTCAAGGACATTTTACTTTTCCCAACAGGTTTAAATAGCCTTTTTATGTTATCAATATGCGGGTACTTCATCAGAATAGCCACTGATATGAGTGAGTGACATGGTTAAAAAAAATAGGAACATCAAACCTGGCTGATAACACAAACTTGACAGGGTGGCAACCAAATCTATATAACGACGATTATTTTGAGGTAGCGTAATTGCACTGTGCGGACTAAAATGTTAAATTGTTTTATGATCAAGTAGCCTTATAATAAAACATGACACGGCTACACATTGAGAGCAGATCGAAATAAATCTCTCTTTCTATCTCTTGGTTTAAACATTTCACTAAGTCCAGACCACCTTTTCAGACGTTTACAAACGTTATCAATTCTTTGAGTCGCTGACATGAATGTAAAACAGTTAGAAAAGAGGCAAACGAGGGTCTCTTGAGCAATAGTCGGTATTTGGCGTATATGAGGGCCAATGCACCAACAGGTCTATTTGGACAATTACATTGATTTTTTTTATATTTCATTTTACTTGTGGCTGGAGGACAAGCTTTGACGCACACGACGTCGTGTGAAAGGGATTTCTAGATACAAAATGTGTTAGACTCAGCTGAATCTCTGACCAGTTAGACACAGGTTTGCAGTCTTGATTATATCACATAAGGAGGTGCGGTGAGAGTAAAACAAATAGAATACAGGGACAGTTTGTGGTTCACATGGGCTCAACATATGATGCACAATGGCCCACAGTGGGCAGAAATACTTACATTGAGGTGATGTTCTTGAACAGATCTTCGATGCTGTTATTTCCATTGTTCCCAGTATCTTGCAGTGCAAGCAAAGGAAAGAATTTCCCATTGTCAGACTTATTGCAATAGATCTCAGTTGGAGAACAGCTGCAGGTTGGCGGGCAGTCCAGCATATTGCTCAAGTAGTCCTGAAAGATGCTCAAAAGAAACAATACCCTCCACCAGCAAATTCGTGGTGGAATAAAAAATAAATCCATGATTTAAAGTTTTGGGGGATAATATCCTTGAGCGTTTCTGAATCTCCTAACCGGAGCCCGTCTGACTGCAATTGTGTGGTGTGTGCGCGCGGGCGAGTGAATGTATGGAGGTATGTCAAATTGACACAATTGCGGTAATGTCCATCTATTTTATAGACGAGAACGAATAATAGTAAAAAATACTCCGTCAAATTAGAAATGGTTCAAGAATCACTACTCCGGGCTTGTCCTCCTCTCTAGGTTGCATGGTATAGGTTACCCTGGCTGTATTCAGGCTGCCGTTAGCTGTTAGTTCCAGGTTGTTTTAGCACCGCTCCAAGACAGATGGATAGCGCATTGGAAACAGTGACGGGAGAGAGAGCAAGGTCCATGCTCCAAGCATCAAGTCCCACCTACTGGGCAGAAAGGAAACTGACACACCTGCAACACAGGATGCAGCTCAATTCAGATCCTAACAGCCATTGCAGAGTGTGTGTATAACACAATAACAACAGACTACTCGTTTATGGTGTTTTATCATTAGACCTATGGTTCAATGTTCAGAATTTACCCATTGTTCGTCCAGGCAAGCATGTCTCCTTTTTAGAGGACTGCCTGACGAAGTATGGAATCAAAACAAATACAAAAACATTTTAAAAGGCAGCCAGTATAATGCAGATCAAATTCAGTGAATTATTCACAAAAATATATACAAATATGATTAGATCAGTGCTGGTCTGCTCCAACTTGTATATATTTTTGTGAATATATTTCACTTAAGCTTGTCAAAGGGTAGACCCCCCCAAATACACTTTTGCCCAGTGTCACTTTGCACTTAAATTGAAACAAAAATAAATCCAGGCTAAACTTGACATTATTTACCGTACAAATCCCACTGGGCACAAACTGGTTAAATCAACTTTGTTTCAACACAATTTGTCAACGTATTGTGACGTGGAAACCAAGTGGCAACTATATTGGATTTTTAAAAAGTCATCAACGTTTTGAGAGGGAAATTACAACCACAGGATTATGGCACCATGATAACACATTTCAACATAGACAAACCTTGTATAAAATGTTGAATTTGTATGTTTGAAACAACATATTCAGCACTTCCAATGGATCTATCCACAGCTATCCCTTCAGCCTTCCAAGCCTAGTCCTGCTTAGCTTTGATGTTTGTCACTGCCTATTAGCAATGTGCTATCATGATAATGATTATTGAGAAATCTCCACTTATTCACTGTTGCTATCAAACTCATTCCAAAGGGTAGGTTTAACAGAGCAAATGGAATGTGACCATACTTTATCAATCATATATCATCAATGATGCTATTTAGGCTTATATAGCATTTGGAAAGTCATCAATGGCTATTTTTTAAAGGCCCAGTGCAGTCAAACTTGATTTTCTTGTGTTTTATATATATTTCCACACTATGAGGTTGGAATAATACTGTGAAATTGTGAAAATTATGATAATGCCCTTTTAGTGTAAGAGCTATTTGAAAAGACTGCTTGAAATTTCAGCCTTTTGTGGTGGGATGGAGTTTTGACCTGCCTTGTGACATCACCAGGTGGTACATTAGTTAATAGACCAATAGGAAAGAGTGTTCCAAACCTCTCTGCCAATAAGCGCTAGTTTTCAGTTTTCCCCTTCCCACTCAGACACTCACATACAGTCCTAGAAATTGCTCTTTGCTAAGAAGCTATTTAAAAATAAAAATAAATGATAATTTAATCACTGTAAGGTAATTGTTACCCCAAAATGATTTGATATTGAGATAAGAATGGCTGCATTGGGCCTATAAATTTATCCCAAGATCCACAAAAAATAGACCATATATGTCTACGGTTTCAAGATTTTTTGAAAATGGAATTTACAAGTTAATAATAAATATATTGGATCTCCAGCTCAACCAAAAATCTAAGTTAAAGAATAGGACTAAATCAAATAAAACTGTATTTAATGTGCATTTAAAGTCCAGTTTGGGGTCTCACAAGTGGCACAGCGGTCTAAGGCACTGCATCGCAGGCGCTATTATAGCCTGGGATTCAATCCCAGGCTGTGTCACAAACGGCCTTGACCGGGAGTCCCATAGGGTGGCGAACACGCATAACTTGATCTTCGCCTCTCCCAACCTCGTTTGGGAGTTGCAGAGGTGAGACAAGATCATAATCAAGAAATTGGGGTGAAAAAGGGGGTAAAAATTATCACTAAATATATAAACTCAGCAAAAAAAGAAACGTCCCTTTTTCAGGACCCTGTCTTTCAAAGATAATTAGTAAAAATCCAAATAACTTCACAGATCTTCATTGTAAAGGGTTTAAACAGTGTTTCCCATGCTTGTTCATTGAACCATAAACAATTAATGAACATGCACCAGTGGAACGGTCGTTAAGACACTAACAATTTACAGACGGTAGGCAATTAAGGTCACAGTTATGAAAATTTAGGACACTAAAGAGGCCTTTCTACTGACTCTGAATAACACCAAAAGAAAGACGCCCAGGGTCCCTGCTCATCTGCGTGAACATGCCTTGGGCATGCTGCAAGGAGGCATGAGGACTGCAGATGTGGGCAGGGCAATAAATTGCTATGTCCGTACTGTGGGACGCCTAAGACAGTGCTACAGGGAGACAGGACGGACAGCTGATCGTCCTCGCAGTGACAGACCACGTGTAACAGCACCTGCACAGGATCGGTACATCCGCACATCACACCTGTGGGACAGGTACAGGATGGCAACAACAACTGCCCGAGTTACACCAGGAATGCACAATCCTTCCATCAGTGCTCAGACTGTCCGCAATAGGCTGAGAGAGGCTGGCCTGAGGGCTTGTAGGCCTGTTGTAAGGCAGGTCCTCACCAGACATCACCGGCAACAACGTCGCCTATGGGCACAAACCCCTGTCGCTGGACCAGACAGGACTGGCAAAAATCTCTCTTCACTGATGAGTCGCAGTTTTGTCTCACCAGGGGTGATGGTTGGATTCGCGTTTATCGTTGAAGGAATGAGCTTTAAACCGAGGCCTGTACTCTGGAGCGGGATCAATTTGGAGGTGGAGGGTCCATCATGGTCTGGGGCGGTGTGTCAGCATCATCGAACTGAGCTTGTTGTCATTGCAGGCAGTCTCAATGCTGTGCATTACATGGAAGACATCCTCCTCCCTCATGTGGTACCCTTCCTGCAGGCTCATCCTGACCCTCCAGCATGACAATGCCACCAGCCATACTGCTCGTTCTTTGTGTGATTTCCTGCAAGACAGGAATGTCAGTGTTCTGCCATGGTCAGTGAAAGCCCGGATCTCAATCCAATTGAGCACGTCTGGGACCTGTTGGATCAGAGGGTGAGGGCTAGGGCCATTCCCCCCAATAATGTCCGGGAACTTGCAGGTGCCTTGGTGGAAGAGTGGGGTAACATCTCAAAGCAAGAACTGGCAAATCTGGTGCAGTCCATGAGGAGGAGATGCACTGCAGTACTTAATGCAGCTGATGGCCACACCAGATACTGACTGTAACTTTTGATTTTGAACCCCCCCTTTGTTCAGGGACACATTATTCCATTTCTGTTGGTCACATGTCTATGGACCTTGTTCAGTTTATATCTCAGTGGTTGAATCCTGTTATGTTCATACAAATATTTACACATGTTAAGTTTGCTGAAAATAAACGCAGTTGACAGTGAGAGGACATTTATTTTTTGCTGAGTTTATACTTAAAAAATGACATTTGATTTTGTCCTGTTCTTTCAGTTCGATTTTTGGTTGAGATGGAGATGTGAATCCAACATATCAATGATTAATTTGTAGACAAACTGGAATTAAAGCCAGACTAAGTCAGTGGCACAGATGGAACTATCCAAGCAGAAGAAACATCTCCTTCAAATGTTGATATTTGCGTTGTGTTGACAACCAAACACAATTAAATTCTCCCTGCTGAAATGACGTGGCGTGCCCAGTAGGATGTCTGTTCCCCTCCTTCCAACCCGAAGGCTTGAAACCAACTGATTGGAATAACCTCTGTGTCAAGAAGCCTGTGCTAGGGGAAAATCCTCATATATAGTTTTAACAGGTGGTGTCAGGTAGGGCTTAAAACCCCAACTTGTTGTCACAAAATGACTCACGAACGTGTGCATGCAAAATTACAACAGGAGATGAAAACCTGACAATAAACAATTTTACAAGAATGACAAACTTAATTCAACGTAAACTCCCCCATAGCAGCAGCGACAATAGATACATTCGCAGTGTGTTCACAATAATAATAATAAGTGATATCGCTAGGAAACACTTTTCATGAATACTGGAATGATAAGTCGAATTATAAAATTATTCAAAGGCAGGGAAAATATTGACAACAGCATTACTAAGCTAGAGGGGATGTGGCTAACTGGCCCTCTTAACTATCACTTGTATTCCACCTCACCACGTGTGGGTGCTAGCAAGCATGCTAGGTACTGCTAGGTATCAACAGCCAATCCACTAGGGGCTGGAAGCTATAGTGAGCTTCAATTTGTCAGTAGCGGCACAATGTCGCAGAGTATTTGCATGTAGGTCTAAATCAACTAGACATCAATGTGACATGTAGGCCTAAATACACTAGAATCAATGTGACATGTAGGCCTAAATCAACTAGACATCAATGTGACATGTAGGCCTAAATCAACTAGAATCAATGTGACATGTAGGCCTAAATCAACTAGACACCAATGTGACATGTAGGCCTAAATCAACTAGACATCAATGTGACATGTAGGCCTAAATCAACTAGACATCAATGTGACATGTAGGCCTAAATCAACTAGACATCAATGTAACATGTAGGCCTAGATAAACTAGACATCAATGTGACATGTAGGCCTAAATACACTAGAATCAATGTGACATGTAGGCCTAAATCAACTAGACATCAATGTGACATGTAGGCCTAAATCAACTAGAATCAATGTGACATGTAGGCCTAAATCAACTAGAATCAATGTGACATGTAGGCCTAAATCCACTAGACACCAATGTGACATGTGGGCCTAAATCAACTAGAATCAATGTGACATGTAGGCCTAAATCAACTAGAATCAATGTGACATGTAGGCCTAAATCAACTAGAATCAATGTGACATGTAGGCCTAAATCCACTAGAATCAATGTGACATGTAGGCCTAAATCAACTAGAATCAATGTGACATGTAGGCCTAAATCAACTAGAATCAATGTGACATGTAGGCCTAAATCAACTAGAATCAATGTGACATGTAGGCCTAAATCAACTAGAATCAATGTGACATGTAGGCCTAAATCAACTAGAATCAATGTGACATGTAGGCCTAAATCAACTAGAATCAATGTGACATGTAGGCCTAAATCAACTAGAATCAATGTGACATGTAGGCCTAAATCAACTAGAATCAATGTGACATGTAGGCCTAAATCAACTAGAATCAATGTGACATGTAGGCCTAAATCAACTAGAATCAATGTGACATGTAGGCCTAAATCAACTAGAATCAATGTGACATGTAGGCCTAAATCCACTAGAATCAATGTGACATGTAGGCCTAAATCAACTAGAATCAATGTGACATGTAGGCCTAAATCAACTAGAATCAATGTGACATGTAGGCCTAAATCAACTAGACATCAATGTGACATGTGGGCCTAAATCAACTAGAATCAATGTGACATGTGGGCCTAAATCAACTAGAATCAATGTGACATGTGGGCCTAAATCAACTAGAATCAATGTGACATGTGGGCCTAAATCAACTAGAATCAATGTGACATGTAGGCCTAAATCAACTAGACATCAATGTGACATGTAGGCCTAAATCAACTAGACATCAATGTAACATGTAGGCCTAAATCAACTAGAATCAATGTGACATGTAGGCCTAAATCAACTAGACATCAATGTGACATGTAGGCCTAAATCAACTAGAATCAATGTGACATGTAGGCCTAAATCCACTAGAATCAATGTGACATGTAGGCCAAATACACTAGAATCAATGTGATACACTAAAATCAATGTGACATGTAGGCCTAAATCAACTAGACATCAATGTGACATGTAGGCCTAAATCAACTAGAATCAATGTGACATGTAGGCCTAAATCAACTAGAATCAATGTGACATGTAGGCCTAAATCAACTAGAATCAATGTGACATGTAGGCCTAAATCAACTAGAATCAATGTGACATGTAGGGCCTAAATCAACTAGAATCAATGTGACATGTAGGCCTAAATCAACTAGAATCAATGTGACATGTAGGCCTAAATCAAGAATCAATGTAGGCCTAAATCAACTAGAATCAATGTGACATGTAGGCCTAAATCAACTAGAATCAATGTGACATGTAGGCCTAAATCAACTAGAATCAATGTGACATGTAGGCCTAAATCAACTAGAATCAATGTGACATGTAGGCCTAAATCAACTAGAATCAATGTGACATGTAGGCCTAAATCAACTAGAATCAATGTGACATGTAGGCCTAAATCAACTAGACATCAATGTGACATGTAGGCCTAAATCAACTAGAATCAATGTGACATGTGGGCCTAAATCAACTACATGAAATCATAGAATCAATGTGACATGTGGGCCTAAATCAACTAGAATCAATGTGACATGTAGGCCTAAATCAACTAGAATCAATGTGACATGTAGGCCTAAATCAACTAGACATCAATGTGACATGTAGGCCTAAATCAACTAGACATCAATGTGACATGTAGGCCTAAATCAACTAGAATCAATGTGACATGTAGGCCTAAATCAACTAGACATCAATGTGACATGTAGGCCTAAATCAACTAGACATCAATGTAACATGTAGGCCTAGATCAACTAGACATCAATGTGACATGTAGGCCTAAATACACTAGAATCAATGTGACATGTAGGCCTAAATCAACTAGAATCAATGTGACATGTAGGCCTAAATCAACTAGAATCAATGTGACATGTAGGCCTAAATCAACTAGAATCAATGTGACATGTAGGCCTAAATCAACTAGACACCAATGTGACATGTGGGCCTAAATCAACTAGACATCAATGTGAAATCATCAATGTGGTAGGCCTAAATCAACTAGACATCAATGTGACATGTAGGCCTAAATCAACTAGAATCAACTAGACATCAATGTGACATGTAGGCCTAAATCAACTAGAATCAATGTGACATGTAGGCCTAAATCAACTAGAATCAATGTGACATGTAGGCCTAAATCAACTAGACATCAATGTGACATGTAGGCCTAAATCAACTAGAATCAATGTGACATGTAGGCCTAAATCAACTAGAATCAATGTGACATGTAGGCCTAAATCAACTAGAATCAATGTGACATGTAGGCCTAAATCAACTAGACATCAATGTGACATGTAGGCCTAAATCAACTAGAATCAATGTGACATGTAGGCCTAAATCAACTAGACATCAATGTGACATGGCCTAAATCAACTAGAATCATCAATAGAATCAATGACATGACATGTAGGCCTAAATACACTAGAATCAATGTGACATGTAGGCCTAAATCAACTAGACATCAATGTGACATGTAGGCCTAAATCAACTAGAATCAATGTGACATGTAGGCCTAAATCAACTAGAATCAATGTGACATGTAGGCCTAAATCAACTAGAATCAATGTGACATGTAGGCCTAAATCAACTAGAATCAATGTGACATGTAGGCCTAAATCAACTAGAATCAATGTGACATGTAGGCCTAAATCCACTAGAATCAATGTGACATGTAGGCCTAAATCAACTAGAATCAATGTGACATGTAGGCCTAAATCAACTAGAATCAATGTGACATGTAGGCCTAAATCAACTAGAATCAATGTGACATGTAGGCCTAAATCAACTAGAATCAATGTGACATGTAGGCCTAAATCAACTAGAATCAATGTGACATGTAGGCCTAAATCAACTAGAATCAATGTGACATGTAGGCCTAAATCAACTAAATCAATGTGACATGTAGGCCTAAATCAACTAGAATCAATGTGACATGTAGGCCTAAATCAACTAGACATCAATGTGACATGTGGGCCTAAATCAACTAGAATCAATGTGACATGTGGGCCTAAATCAACTAGAATCAATGTGACATGTGGGCCTAAATCAACTAGAATCAATGTGACATGTGGGCCTAAATCAACTAGAATCAATGTGACATGTAGGCCTAAATCAACTAGACATCAATGTGACATGTAGGCCTAAATCAACTAGACATCAATGTAACATGTAGGCCTAAATCAACTAGAATCAATGTGACATGTAGGCCTAAATCAACTAGACATCAATGTGACATGTAGGCCTAAATCAACTAGACATCAATGTAACATGTAGGCCTAGATCAACTAGACATCAATGTGACATGTAGGCCTAAATACACTAGAATCAATGTGACATGTAGGCCTAAATCAACTAGAATCAACAGAAATCATCAATGTGACATGTAGGCCTAAATCAACTAGAATCAATGTGACATGTAGGCCTAAATCCACTAGAATCAATGTGACATGTAGGCCTAAATCAACTAGACACCAATGTGACATGTGGGCCTAAATCAACTAGACATCAATGTGACATGTAGGCCAATAAATCAACTAGACATCAATGTGACATGTAGGCCTAAATCAACTAGACATCAATGTGACATGTAGGCCTAAATCAACTAGAATCAATGTGACATGTAGGCCTAAATCACTAGAATCAATGTGACATGTAGGCCTAAATCAACTAGACATCAATGTGACATGTAGGCCTAAATCAACTAGAATCAATGTGACATGTAGGCCTAAATCAACTAGAATCAATGTGACATGTAGGCCTAAATCAACTAGACATCAATGTGACATGTAGGCCTAAATCAACTAGAATCAATGTGACATGTAGGCCTAAATCAACTAGAATCAATGTGACATGTAGGCCTAAATCAACTAGACATCAATGTGACATGTAGGCCTAAATCAACTAGACATCAATGTAACATGTAGGCCTAGATCAACTAGACATCAATGTGACATGTAGAAATCATCAATGTGACATGTAGGCCTAAATCAACTAGAATCAATGTGACATGTAGGCCTAAATCAACTAGAATCAATGTGACATGTAGGCCTAAATCAACTAGAATCAATGTGACATGTAGGCCTAAATCAACTAGAATCAATGTGACATGTAGGCCTAAATCAACTAGAATCAATGTGACATGTAGGCCTAAATCAACTAGAATCAATGTAAATCAACTAGAATCAATGTGACATGTAGGCCTAAATCAACTAGAATCAATGTGACATGTAGGCCTAAATCAACTAGAATCAATGTGACATGTAGGCCTAAATCAACTAGAATCAATGTGACATGTAGGCCTAAATCAACTAGAATCAATGTGACATGTAGGCCTAAATCCACTAGAATCAATGTGACATGTAGGCCTAAATCAACTAGAATCAATGTGACATGTAGGCCTAAATCAACTAGAATCAATGTGACATGTAGGCCTAAATCAACTAGAATCAATGTGACATGTAGGCCTAAATCAACTAGAATCAATGTGACATGTAGGCCTAAATCAACTAGAATCAATGTGACATGTGGGCCTAAATCAACTAGAATCAATGTGACATGTGGGCCTAAATCAACTAGACATCAATGTGACATGTAGGCCTAAATCAACTAGACATCAATGTGACATGTAGGCCTAAATCAACTAGACATCAATGAACATGTATGGCCTAGATCAACTAGACATCAATGTGACATGTAGGCCTAAATACACTAGAATCAATGTGACATGTAGGCCTAAATACACTAGAATCAATGTGACATGTAGGACTAAATCAACTAGACATCAATGTGACATGTAGGCCTAAATCAGCTAGAATCAATGTGACATGTAGGCCTAAATCAACTAGACACCAATGTGACATGTGGGCCTAAATCAACTAGACATCAATGTGACATGTAGGCCTAAATCAACTAGACATCAATGTGACATCAAATCAACTAGACATCAATGTGACATGTAGGCCTAAATCAACTAGACATCAATGTGACATGTAGGCCTAATCAACTAGACATCAATGTGACATGTAGGCCTAAATACACTAGAATCAATGTGACATGTAGGCCTAAATCACACTAGAATCAATGTGACATGTAGGCCTAAATCAACTAGACATCAATGTGACATGTAGGCCTAAATCAACTAGAATCAATGTGACATGTAGGCCTAAATCCACTAGAATCAATGTGACATGTAGGCCTAAATCAACTAGACACCAATGTGACATGTGGGCCTAAATCAACTAGACATCAATGTGACATGTGGGCCTAAATCAACTAGACATCAATGTAACATGTAGGCCTAGATCAACTAGACATCAATGTGACATGTAGGCCTAAATACACTAGAATCAATGTGACATGTAGGCCTAAATCAACTAGACATCAATGTGACATGTAGGCCTAAATCAACTAGACATCAATGTGACATGTAGGCCTAAATCAACTAGAATCAATGTGACATGTAGGCCTAAATCACTAGACACCAATGTGACATGTGGCCTAAATCAACTAGAATCAATGTGACATGTAGGCCTAAATCAACTAGAATCAATGTGACATGTAGGCCTAAATCAACTAGAATCAATGTGACATGTAGGCCTAAATCAACTAGAATCAATGTGACATGTAGGCCTAAATCAACTAGAATCAATGTGACATGTAGGCCTAAATCAACTAGAATCAATGTGACATGTAGGCCTAAATCAACTAGAATCAATGTGACATGTAGGCCTAAATCAACTAGAATCAATGTGACACTAAATCAACTAGAATCAATGTGACATGTAGGCCTAAATCCACTAGAATCAATGTGACATGTAGGCCTAAATCAACTAGAATCAATGTGACATGTAGGCCTAAATCAACTAGAATCAATGTGACATGTCAATGTGAGGCCTAAATCAACTAGAATCAATGTGACATGTAGGCCTAAATCAACTAGAATCAATGTGACATGTAGGCCTAAATCAACTAGAATCAATGTGACATGTAGGCCTAAATCAACTAGAATCAATGTGACATGTAGGCCTAAATCAACTAGAATCAATGTGACATGTAGGCCTAAATCAACTAGAATCAATGTGACATGTAGGCCTAAATCAACTAGAATCAATGTGACATGTAGGCCTAAATCAACTAGAATCAATGTGACATGTGGGCCTAAATCAACTAGAATCAATGTGACATGTGGGCCTAAATCAACTAGAATCAATGTGACATGTGGGCCTAAATCAACTAGAATCAATGTGACATGTATGGGCCTAAATCAACTAGACATCAATGTGACATGTAGGCCTAAATCAACTAGACATCAATGTGACATGTAGGCCTAAATCAACTAATGAATCAAATCATAGAATCAATGTGACATGTAGGCCTAAATCAACTAGACATCAATGTGACATGTAGGCCTAAATCAACTAGAATCAATGTGACATGTAGGCCTAAATCACTAGAATCAATGTGACATGTAGGCCTAAATCAACTAGACACCAATGTGACATGTGGGCCTAAATCAACTAGACATCAATGTGACATGTAGGCCTAAATCAACTAGACATCAATGTGACATGTAGGCCTAAATCAACTAGACATCAATGTAACATGTAGGCCTAGATCAACTAGAATCAATGTGACATGTAGGCCTAAATACACTAGAATCAATGTGACATGTAGGCCTAAATCCACTAGAATCAATGTGACATGTAGGCCTAAATCAACTAGACATCAATGTGACATGTAGGCCTAAATCAACTAGAATCAATGTGACATGTAGGCCTAAATCAAGAATCAATGTGACATGTAGGCCTAAATCAACTAGACATCAATGTGACATGTAGGCCTAAATCAACTAGACATCAATGTGACATGTAGGCCTAAATCAACTAGAATCAATGTGACATGTAGGCCTAAATCAACTAGAATCAATGTGACATGTAGGCCTAAATCAACTAGAATCAATGTGACATGTAGGCCTAAATCAACTAGACATCAATGTGACATGTAGGCCTAAATCAACTAGACATCAATGTAACATGTAGGCCTAAATCAACTAGAATCAATGTGACATGTAGGCCTAAATCAACTAGACATCAATGTGACATGTAGGCCTAAATCAACTAGACATCAATGTGACATGTAGGCCTAAATCAACTAGACATCAATGTGACATGTAGGCCTAAATCAACTAGAATCAATGTGACATGTAGGCCTAAATCAACTAGACATCAATGTGACATGTAGGCCTAAATCAACTAGACATCAATGTGAACATGTAGGCCTAATCAACTAGACATCAATGTGACATGTAGGCCTAAATCACTAGAATCAATGTGACATGTAGGCCTAAATCAACTAGACATCAATGTGACATGTAGGCCTAAATCAACTAGAATCAATAGAAATCAACTGAATCAATGTGACATGTAGGCCTAAATCAACTAGAATCAATGTGACATGTAGGCCTAAATCAACTAGAATCAATGTGACATGTAGGCCTAAATCAACTAGAATCAATGACATGTAGGCCTAAATCAACTAGAATCAATGTGACATGTAGGCCTAAATCAACTAGAATCAATGTGACATGTAGGCCTAAATCAACTAGAATCAATGTGACATGTGGGCCTAAATCAACTAGAATCAATGTGACATGTAGGCCTAAATCAACTAGAATCAATGTGACATGTAGGCCTAAATCAACTAGAATCAATGTGACATGTAGGCCTAAATCAACTAGAATCAATGTGACATGTAGGCCTAAATCAACTAGAATCAATGTGACATGTAGGCCTAAATCAACTAGAATCAATGTGACATGTAGGCCTAAATCAACTAGAATCAATGTGACATGTAGGCAATGTGACATGTAGGCCTAAATCAACTAGACATCAATGTGACATGTGGGCCTAAATCAACTAGAATCAATGTGACATGTGGGCCTAAATCAACTAGAATCAATGTGACATGTCAATGTGGCCTAAATCAACTAGAATCAATGTGACATGTGGGCCTAAATCAACTAGAATCAATGTGACATGTAGGCCTAAATCAACTAGACATCAATGTGACATGTAGGCCTAAATCAACTAGACATCAATGTAACATGTAGGCCTAAATCAACTAGAATCAATGTGACATGTAGGCCTAAATCAACTAGACATCAATGTGACATGTAGGCCTAAATCAACTAGACATCAATGTAACATGTAGGCCTAGATCAACTAGACATCAATGTGACATGTAGGCCTAAATACACTAGAATCAATGTGACATGTAGGCCTAAATCAACTCATCAATGTGACATGTAGGCCTAAATCAACTAGAATCAATGTGACATGTAGGCCTAAATCAACTAGAATCAATGTGACATGTAGGCCTAAATCAACTAGACACCAATGTGACATGTGGGCCTAAATCAACTAGACATCAATGTGACATGTAGGCCTAAATCAACTAGACATCAATGTGACATGTAGGCCTAAATCAACTAGACATCAATGTAACATGTAGGCCTAGATCAACTAGACATCAATGTGACATGTAGGCCTAAATCAACTAGAATCAATGTGACATGTAGGCCTAAATCAACTAGAATCAATGTGACATGTAGGCCTAAATCAACTAGAATCAATGTGACATGTAGGCCTAAATCACTAGAATCAATGTGACATGTAGGCCTAAATCAACTAGAATCAATGTGACATGTAGGCCTAAATCAACTAGAATCAATGTGACATGTAGGCCTAAATCAACTAGACATCAATGTGACATGTAGGCCTAAATCAACTAGACATCAATGTGACATGTAGGCCTAAATCAACTAGACATCAATGTGACATGTAGGCCTAAATCAACTAGACATCAATGTGACAAATGTCAATGTAGGCCTAGACATCAATGTGACATGTAGGCCTAAATACACTAGAATCAATGTGACATGTAGGCCTAAATCCACTAGACATCAATGTGACATGTAGGCCTAAATCAACTAGACACCAATGTGACATGTAGGCCTAAATCAACTAGAATCAATGTGACATGTAGGCCTAAATCAACTAGACATCAATGTGACATGTAGGCCTAAATCAACTAGAATCAATGTGACATGTAGGCCTAAATCAACTAGAATCAATGTGACATGTAGGCCTAAATCAACTAGAATCAATGTGACATGTAGGCCTAAATCAACTAGAATCAATGTGACATGTAGGCCTAAATCAACTAGAATCAATGTGACATGTAGGCCTAAATCAACTAGAATCAATGTGACATGTAGGCCTAAATCAACTAGAATCAATGTGACATGTAGGCCTAAATCAACTAGAATCAATGTGACATGACAAATCAACTGAATCAATGTGACATGTAGGCTAAATCAACTAGAATCAATGTGACATGTAGGCCTAAATCCACTAGAATCAATGTGACATGTAGGCCTAAATCAACTAGAATCAATGTGACATGTAGGCCTAAATCAACTAGAATCAATGTGACATGTAGGCCTAAATCAACTAGACATCAATGTGACATGTGGGGCCTAAATCAACTAGAATCAATGTGACATGTGGGCCTAAATCAACTAGAATCAATGTGACATGTGGGCCTAAATCAACTAGAATCAATGTGACATGTGGGCCTAAATCAACTAGAATCAATGTGACATGTAGGCCTAAATCAACTAGACATCAATGTGACATGTAGGCCTAAATCAACTAGACATCAATGTAACTAGAAATCATAGAATCAATGTGACATGTAGGCCTAAATCAACTAGACATCAATGTGACATGTAGGCCTAAATCAACTAGAATCAATGTGACATGTAGGCCTAAATCCACTAGAATCAATGTGACATGTAGGCCTAAATCAACTAGACACCAATGTGACATGTGGGCCTAAATCAACTAGACATCAATGTGACATGTAGGCCTAAATCAACTAGACATCAATGTGACATGTAGGCCTAAATCAACTAGACATCAATGTAACATGTAGGCCTAGATCAACTAGACATCAATGTGACATGTAGGCCTAAATACACTAGAATCAATGTGACATGTAGGCCTAAATCCACTAGAATCAATGTGACATGTAGGACTAAATCAACTAGACATCAATGTGACATGTAGGCCTAAATCAACTAGAATAAATGTGACAGAGGCCTAAATCCAATGTGACATGTAGAAATCAACTAGTGACATGTAGGCCTAAATCAACTAGACATCATGTGGGCCTAAATCAACTAGACATCAATGTGACATGTAGGCCTAAATCAACTAGACATCAATGTGACATGTGGGCCTAAATCAACTAGAATCAATGTGACATGTAGGCCTAAATCAACTAGAATCAATGTGACATGTAGGCCTAAATCAACTAGAATCAATGTGACATGTAGGCCTAAATCAACTAGAATCAATGTGACATGTAGGCCTAAATCAACTAGAATCAATGTGACATGTAGGCCTAAATCAACTAGAATCAATGTGACATGTAGGCCTAAATCAACTAGAATCAATGTGACATGTAGGCCTAAATCAACTAGAATCAATGTGACATGTAGGCCTAAATCAACTAGAATCAATGTGACATGTAGGCCTAAATCAACTAGAATCAATGTGACATGTAGGCCTAAATCAACTAGAATCAATGTGACATGTAGGCCTAAAATCAACTAGAATCAATGTGACATGTAGGCCTAAATCAACTAGAATCAATGTGACATGTAGGCCTAAATCAACTAGAATCAATGTGACATGTAGGCCTAAATCAACTAGAATCAATGTGACATGTAGGCCTAAATCAACAATAGAATCAATGAATCAATGACATGTAGGCCTAAATCAACTAGAATCAATGTGACATGTAGGCCTAAATCAACTAGACATCAATGTGACATGTGGGCCTAAATCAACTAGAATCAATGTGACATGTGGGCCTAAATCAACTAGAATCAATGTGACATGTGGGCCTAAATCAACTAGAATCAATGTGACATGTGGGCCTAAATCAACTAGAATCAATGTGACATGTAGGCCTAAATCAACTAGACATCAATGTGACATGTAGGCCTAAATCAACTAGACATCAATGTGACATGTAGGCCTAAATCAACTAGAATCAATGTGACATGTAGGCCTAAATCAACTAGAATCAATGTGACATGTAGGCCTAAATCAACTAGAATCAATGTGACATGTAGGCCTAAATCAACTAGAATCAATGTGACATGTAGGCCTAAATCAACTAGAATCAATGTGACATGTCTAAATCAACTAGACATCAATGTGACATGTAGGCCTAAATCAACTAGACATCAATGTGACATGTAGGCCTAAATCAACTAGACATCAATGTGACATGTAGGCAACTAGACATCAACATGTAGGCCTAGATCAACTAGACATCAATGTGACATGTAGGCCTAAATACACTAGAATCAATGTGACATGTAGGCCTAAATCCACTAGAATCAATGTGACATGTAGGCCTAAATCAACTAGACATCAATGTGACATGTAGGCCTAAATCAACTAGAATCAATGTGACATGTAGGCCTAAATCCACTAGAATCAATGTGACATGTAGGCCTAAATCAACTAGACACCAATGTGACATGTGGCCTAAATCAACTAGACATCAATGTGACATGTAGGCCTAAATCAACTAGACATCAATGTGACATGTGGGCCTAAATCAACTAGACATCAATGTAACATGTAGGCCTAGATCAACTAGACATCAATGTGACATGTAGGCCTAAATACACTAGAATCAATGTGACATGTAGGCCTAAATCCACTAGACATCAATGTGACATGTAGGCCTAAATCAACTAGACACCAATGTGACATGTAGGCCTAAATCAACTAGAATCAATGTGACATGTAGGCCTAAATCAACTAGAATCAATGTGACATGTAGGCCTAAATCAACTAGACATCAATGTGACATGTAGGCCTAAATCAACTAGACATCAATGTAACATGTAGGCCTAAATCAACTAGAATCAATGTGACATGTAGGCCTAAATCAACTAGACATCAATGTGACATGTAGGCCTAAATCAACTAGACATCAATGTGACATGTAGGCCTAAATCAACTAGACATCAATGTGACATGTAGGCCTAAATCAACTAGAATCAACTAATGTGACATGTAGGCCTAAATCAACTAGAATCAATGTGACATGTAGGCCTAAATCAACTAGAATCAATGTGACATGTAGGCCTAAATCAACTAGAATCAATGTGACATGTAGGCCTAAATCAACTAAATCAATGTGACATGTAGGCCTAAATCAACTAGAATCAATGTGACATGTAGGCCTAAATCAACTAGAATCAATGTGACATGTAGGCCTAAATCCACTAGAATCAATGTGACATGTAGGCCTAAATCAAATCAATGTGACTTTCAATGTGACATGTAGGCCTAAATCAACTAGAATCAATGTGACATGTAGGCCTAAATCAACTAGAATCAATGTGACATGTAGGCCTAAATCAACTAGAATCAATGTGACATGTAGGCCTAAATCAACTAGAATCAATGTGACATGTAGGCCTAAATCAACTAGAATCAATGTGACATGTAGGCCTAAATCAACTAGAATCAATGTGACATGTAGGCCTAAATCAACTAGAATCAATGTGACATGTAGGCAAATCAACTAGAATCAATGACATGTGGGCCTAAATCAACTAGAATCAATGTGACATGTGGGCCTAAATCAACTAGAATCAATGTGACATGTGGGCCTAAATCAACTAGAATCAATGTGACATGTGGGCCTAAATCAACTAGAATCAATGTGACATGTAGGCCTAAATCAACTAGACATCAATGTGACATGTAGGCCTAAATCAACTAGACATCAATGTAACATGTAGGCCTAAATCAACTAGAATCAATGTGACATGTAGGCCTAAATCAACTAGACATCAATGTGACATGTAGGCCTAAATCAACTAGACATCAATGTAACATGTAGGCCTAAATCAACTAGACATCAATGTGACATGTAGGCCTAAATACACTAGAATCAATGTGACATGTAGGCCTAAATCAACTAGACATCAATGTGACATGTAGGCCTAAATCAACTAGAATCAATGTGACATGTAGGCCTAAATCCACTAGAATCAATGTGACATGTAGGCCTAAATCAACTAGACACCAATGTGACATGTGGGCCTAAATCAACTAGACATCAATGTGACATGTAGGCCTAAATCAACTAGACATCAATGTGACATGTAGGCCTAAATCAACTAGACATCAATGTAACATGTAGGCCTAGATCAACTAGACATCAATGTGACATGTAGGCCTAAATACACTAGAATCAATGTGACATGTAGGCCTAAATACACTAGAATCAATGTGACATGTAGGACTAAATCAACTAGACATCAATGTGACATGTAGGCCTAAATCAACTAGAATCAATGTGACAACTAGAATCAATGTGACATGTAGGCCTAAATCAACTAGAATCAATGTGACATGTAGGCCTAAATCAACTAGACATCAATGTGACATGTAGGCCTAAATCAACTAGACATCAATGTGACATGTAGGCCTAAATCAACTAGACATCAAATGTGACAATGTGACATGGGCCTAAATCAACTAGACATCAATGTAACATGTAGGCCTAGATCAACTAGACATCAATGTGACATGTAGGCCTAAATACACTAGAATCAATGTGACATGTAGGCCTAAATCAACTAGACATCAATGTGACATGTAGGCCTAAATCAACTAGACACCAATGTGACATGTAGGCCTAAATCAACTAGAATCAATGTGACATGTAGGCCTAAATCACTAGACACCAATGTGACATGTGGGCCTAAATCAACTAGAATGTGACATGTAGGCCTAAATCAACTAGAATCAATGTGACATGTAGGCCTAAATCAACTAGAATCAATGTGACATGTAGGCCTAAATCCACTAGAATCAATGACATGTAGGCCTAAATCAACTAGAATCAATGTGACATGTAGGCCTAAATCAACTAGAATCAATGTGACATGTAGGCCTAAATCAACTAGAATCAATGTGACATGTAGGCCTAAATCAACTAGAATCAATGTGACATGTAGGCCTAAATCAACTAGAATCAATGTGACATGTAGGCCTAAATCACTAGAATCAATGTGACATGTAGGCCTAAATCAACTAGAATCAATGTGACATGTAGGCCTAAATCAACTAGAATCAATGTGACATGTAGGCCTAAATCAACTAGAATCAATGTGACATGTAGGCCTAAATCAACTAGAATCAATGTGACATGTAGGCCTAAATCAACAATGTGACATGTAGGCCTAAATCATCAATGTGACATGTGGGCCTAAATCAACTAGAATCAATGTGACATGTGGGCCTAAATCAACTAGAATCAATGTGACATGTGGGCCTAAATCAACTAGAATCAATGTGACATGTGGGCCTAAATCAACTAGAATCAATGTGACATGTAGGCCTAAATCAACTAGACATCAATGTGACATGTAGGCCTAAATCAACTAGACATCAATGTAACATGTAGGCCTAAATCAACTAGAATCAATGTGACATGTAGGCCTAAATCAACTAGACATCAATGTGACATGTAGGCCTAAATCAACTAGACATCAATGTAACATGTAGGCCTAGATCAACTAGACATCAATGTGACATGTAGGCCTAAATACACTAGAATCAATGTGACATGTAGGCCTAAATCAACTAGACATCAATGTGACATGTAGGCCTAAATCAACTAGAATCAATGTGACATGTAGGCCTAAATCCACTAGAATCAATGTGACATGTAGGCCTAAATACACTAGAATCAATGTGACATGTAGGACTAAATCAACTAGACATCAATGTGACATGTAGGCCTAAATCAACTAGAATCAATGTGACATGTAGGCCTAAATCCACTAGAATCAATGTGACATGTAGGCCTAAATCAACTAGACACCAATGTGACATGTGGGCCTAAATCAACTAGACATCAATGTGACATGTAGGCCTAAATCAACTAGACATCAATGTGACATGTGGGCCTAAATCAACTAGACATCAATGTAACATGTAGGCCTAGATCAACTAGACATCAATGTGACATGTAGGCCTAAATACACTAGAATCAATGTGACATGTAGGCCTAAATCCACTAGACATCAATGTGACATGTAGGCCTAAATCAACTAGACACCAATGTGACATGTAGGCCTAAATCAACTAGAATCAATGTGACATGTAGGCCTAAATCCACTAGACACCAATGTGACATGTGGGCCTAAATCAACTAGAATAAATGTGACATGTAGGCCTAAATCAACTAGAATCAATGTGACATGTAGGCCTAAATCAACTAGAATCAATGTGACATGTAGGCCTAAATCCACTAGAATCAATGACATGTAGGCCTAAATCAACTAGAATCAATGTGACATGTAGGCCTAAATCAACTAGAATCAATGTGACATGTAGGCCTAAATCCACTAGAATCAATGTGACATGTAGGCCTAAATCAACTAGAATCAATGTGACATGTAGGCCTAAATCAACTAGAATCAATGTGACATGTAGGCCTAAATCCACTAGAATCAATGTGACATGTAGGCCTAAATCAACTAGAATCAATGTGACATGTAGGCCTAAATCAACTAGAATCAATGTGACATGTAGGCCTAAATCAACTAGAATCAATGTGACATGTAGGCCTAAATCAACTAGAATCAATGTGACATGTAGGCCTAAATCAACTAGACATCAATGTGACATGTGGGCCTAAATCAACTAGAATCAATGTGACATGTGGGCCTAAATCAACTAGAATCAATGTGACATGTGGGCCTAAATCAACTAGAATCAATGTGACATGTGGGCCTAAATCAACTAGAATCAATGTGACATGTAGGCCTAAATCAACTAGACATCAATGTGACATGTAGGCCTAAATCAACTAGACATCAATGTAACATGTAGGCCTAAATCAACTAGAATCAATGTGACATGTAGGCCTAAATCAACTAGACATCAATGTGACATGTAGGCCTAAATCAACTAGACATCAATGTAACATGTACATGCCTAAATCAACTAGACATTAATGTGACATGTAGGCCTAAATACACTAGAATCAATGTGACATGTAGGCCTAAATCAACTAGACATCAATGTGACATGTAGGCCTAAATCAACTAGAATCAATGTGACATGTAGGCCTAAATCCACTAGAATCAATGTGACATGTAGGCCTAAATCAACTAGACATCAATGTGACATGTAGGCCTAAATCAACTAGACATCAATGTAACATGTAGGCCTAGATCAACTAGACATCAATGTGACATGTAGGCCTAAATACACTAGAATCAATGTGACATGTAGGCCTAAATACACTAGAATCAATGTGACATGTAGGACTAAATCAACTAGACATCAATGTGACATGTAGGCCTAAATCAACTAGAATCAATGTGACATGTAGGCCTAAATCCACTTGAATCAATGTGACATGTAGGCCTAAATCAACTAGACACCAATGTGACATGTGGGCCTAAATCAACTAGACATCAATGTGACATGTAGGCCTAAATCAACTAGACATCAATGTGACATGTGGGCCTAAATCAACTAGACATCAATGTAACATGTAGGCCTAGATCAACTAGACATCAATGTGACATGTAGGCCTAAATACACTAGAATCAATGTGACATGTAGGCCTAAATCCACTAGACATCAATGTGACATGTAGGCCTAAATCAACTAGACACCAATGTCACATGTGGGCCAAAATCAACTAGAATCAATGTGACATGTAGGCCTAAATCAACTAGACATCAATGTGACATGTAGGCCTAAATCAACTAGAATCAATGTGACATGTAGGCCTAAATCAACTAGACATCAATGTGACATGTAGGCCTAAATCAACTAGAATCAATGTGACATGTAGGCCTAAATCAACTAGAATCAATGTGACATGTAGGCCTAAATCACCTAGAATCAATGTGACATGTGGGCCTAAATCAACTAGACATCAATGTAACATGTAGGCCTAGATCAACTAGACATCAATGTGACATGTAGGCCTAAATACACTAGAATCAATGTGACATGTAGGCCTAAATCAACTAGACATCAATGTGACATGTAGGCCTAAATCAACTAGAATCAATGTGACATGTAGGCCTAAATCCACTAGAATCAATGTGACATGTAGGCCTAAATCAACTAGACACCAATGTGACATGTGGGCCTAAATCAACTAGACATCAATGTGACATGTAGGCCTAAATCAACTAGACATCAATGTGACATGTAGGCCTAAATCAACTAGACATCAATGTAACATGTAGGCCTAGATCAACTAGACATCAATGTGACATGTAGGCCTAAATACACTAGAATCAATGTGACATGTAGGCCTAAATACACTAGAATTAATGTGACATGTAGGCCTAAATCAACTAGACATCAATGTGACATGTAGGCCTAAATCAACTAGAATCAATGTGACATGTAGGCCTAAATCCACTAGAATCAATGTGACATGTAGGCCTAAATCAACTAGACACCAATGTGACATGTGGGCCTAAATCAACTAGACATCAATGTGACATGTAGGCCTAAATCAACTAGACATCAATGTGACATGTAGGCCTAAATCAACTAGACATCAATGTAACATGTAGGCCTAGATCAACTAGACATCAATGTGACATGTAGGCCTAAATACACTAGAATCAATGTGACATGTAGGCCTAAATCCACTAGACATCAATGTGACATGTAGGCCTAAATCAACTAGACACCAATGTCACATGTGGGCCAAAATCAACTAGAATCAATGTGACATGTAGGCCTAAATCAACTAGACATCAATGTGACATGTAGGCCTAAATCAACTAGAATCAATGTGACATGTAGGCCTAAATCAACTAGAATCAATGTGACATGTAGGCCTAAATCAACTAGATATCAATGTGACATGTAGGCCTAAATCAACTAGAATCAATGTGACATGTAGGCCTAAATCACCTAGAATCAATGTGACATGTGGGCCTAAATCAACTAGAATCAATGTGACATGTAGGCCTAAATCAACTAGAATCAATGTGACATGTAGGCCTAAATCAACTAGAATCAATGTGACATGTGGGCCTAAATCAACTAGAATCAATGTGACATGTAGGTCTAAATCAACTACAATCAATGTGACATGTAGGCCTAAATCAACTAGAATCAATGTGACATGTAGGCCTAAATCAACTAGACATCAATGTCACATGTGGGCCTAAATCAACTAGAATCAATGTGACATGTAGGCCTAAATCAACTAGAATCAATGTGACATGTGGGCCTAAATCAACTAGAATCAATGTGACATGTAGGCCTAAATCAACTTGAATCAATGTGACATGTGGGCCTAAATCAACTAGAATCAATGTGACATGTGGGCCTAAATCAACTATAATCAATGTGACATGTGGGCCTAAATCAACTAGAATCAATGTGACATGTAGGCCTAAATCAACTAGAATCAATGTGACATGTAGGTCTAAATCAACTAGAATCAATGTGACATGTATGTATTTTTTTTAGCAGCAGAGGTCAGAACAAACGGACACGTTTCGGCAGCAGCCTTCGCCAGCATTTGGAAATGACGTGAAAACAACGTTGATTCAACCAGTTTTTGCCCTGTGGAATAATGTGTGCAAACTGAGGTTCCAGTGCCCAAATAGAGAAGGGGATAGAGAATAATTGGTGTTACAGAGAGAGATAATTATATCCATGCCTTACAAACAGAGAGCCCTTAATGAGAAATCCTGTCAGGTTGCTTCCTGTGAGCATCAGGTGCACATTTCTTTCTTTATTATTATTTTTATTTTGAAGCTCTTGTGGAAAATAGTTTTTTTAAATACAGTACCAGTCAAAGGTTTGGACACACCTACTCATTCCAGGGTTTTTCTTTATTTGTACTATTTTCTACATTGTCCAATAATAGCGAAGACATCAAAACTATGAAATAACACAAGTGGAATCAATTAGTAACCAAAATAGTGACCTCAGCTGAAAGACTGAAACCGAGAGGGTAGAGAACATTTTAAGGAATACCTGGTCTCCTTTCCCTCATCTGCACTGATCTGAGACCAGACAGTAGGTGAAAGCAATATGATTGACCCTCATCTCATTTAAGACAGACACCTTAGACTATTTGGATGCATGCTGAAATATAGCCTTTGGCAATTGTGGTAATTCTAGTCATAAAATACTTGAATTCAACTGTATTTTTTGTTGTTTATAATAGCTATCCCTCTCTACTTTGCTATCCCTCTCTACTTTTTCTCTCTACTTTGTCGAGTCCTAAAATAGATCGTTACACTTCCTTACATTGGCAAAGAACTGGCTGCTACAGTGGGCAAATCGGAAACATATTATTATTTCCCATACTAGATTTAGTCATAATGACATGATTATATCCACATAAGCATTAATAATAAGGAATTATAAAACATGATGCATGTCCACTTAGCACTGCTGCAGCCTAGATTGACTGTGTGAACTCCTAGCAGTGTAAAGGTCTAGAAGAGCTTTGAAACCAGCAATATGCAGTGAGTTGGAAAGAAAAACCTGACTGGTAAGGCCACGTTTCCCATTCACTTCTACTTATCATCAGTGTGAAATACAACCTCCATGTTTATTCTTGGCAACAGTAATCATGAAGACCAGTGGGTAGAAAATTGTCCAAATGCCTCACACACACACACACACACACACACACACACACACACACACACACACACACACACACACACACACCATGCTATGTTCACATTAACACATGGATGCACATACATGCACATAGCTTCCTCTCTACTGAGACTCTGACCTGCCCTGTTGATGCTCATGGTATGAGATATGCAGAGCTCTCTCTCACTCCAGACCCGTAGGGCTGAGGCCTGTTTGACAATGTGGGGATTCAGGACCATCTGTCACCATCCATTTGTATGTGTTACACTAACAAAATAGTAATCAAAGACACATGGAATAATCACCTGCAAACCTATATGTAAATTGCAAGAGTCAACGGATTAAAAAAAAGCCAGTTGAAGTGTTTCATTCTCTGTAGATCATAGAAGAATCATGCATCCCATCATGCATCCCCACATGGAGCGAATGAACCTCTAAAGTGCCCTGAACAATAGTAATCCTCTGCATTGAAGCTGTTTATGAAATGTCCATTAAAACAGAATTGGTGAAGCCTGTCTGAATATCAGTCTCCTGTCTCCGATATCTAGATCCTCCCTTATTCTTCAATCAATCCTTTTCCATATTGACTGCTACAACCCTGCCATTAGAGACTCTAATGACAGACAGAGTGCTGCAATCATCAAGTATTTTCTCCAGATAATTACTTTTTTTCTGTTCTCATGGTAACATTAGTCGAAATTCAGCTCAAGAAAGCAGAACCCCCTTTGAAGCTAGTTTACAGGTATAGTAGCCTGAAGCACTGATGGGAAAGTGGCATCATCAAGGAGAGTAATTGTGATATCAGATTGTAAGGAGTATCCCAACCATTTTCCTGTACAACTTATGCCAATAGATAACAATTCTTAATTTCCCTAATACAGACTCAATGCAGATCCTTTCTTAGACACCAGCTCACAAACTGATGGCATCTTCTGCAAAGTACAATTTCATATAAAGTAATCATGCTATTCATAGTCCGTATGCCATTGAAGTACTGATGATAAAAGAATGCCACAGTAATCATGCAGAACCTTATGGTAATTGTATATACGAGCTGACAATCATTAGGAACAGTAGGCATACAGTAAGCAAAGAGGTCCTTTGCATAGCTGCGAGGCATTAAGTTTGTTTTCTCATTGCCATTGAAATCTTGATATTTGGTAGGGTTTTTACTAAGGCACTTTTGTTTCCTTGATTCCCAATTGACCTCTTCTACTGCCTTGACAAAAACAGCCAATTATTTCATGCAGTGACTCATGAAAAATGTGATCAGCCTAACAGGCAACTTGGTCTAGGCTTGTATGTGTGTGTCTGAAAGAGGACGGGAAGGAGGTTGCCAATCTCTCTGCCTTTTTAACTTGTCACATCTATTGACGGCTTGCATGGACGTAAATCAAAAAGCAGGTCCCACAGGGAAACCCACCCATTGGTCCCTCCCCACCCAGATGACCCTCTCTATGAAACATCCCCCTCCCTCCTTGTTTCCCCCTGCCCTGCACTATAATTACAGGGTTGTTGCGTAACAGTGTGTGACAGCCTTACGTACAGAATCTATTAAGCAGCATATTTTTTTATTTAACTAGGCAAGTCAGTTATGAACAAATTCTTATTTTACAATGATGGCCTACCCAGGTCAAACCCTCCCCTAACCCAGACGAAGCTGGGCCAATTGTGCACCGCCCTATGGGATTCCCAATCACATCTGGTTGTGAAACAGCCTGGAATTGAACCAGGCCTGTAGTGACACCTCTAGCACTGCGATGTAGTGCCTTAGACTGCTGTGCCACTCGGGAGCCTTTAAGGTATACAAAATATAAATAATAATAATAAAGTGAAACAAAATGAGTAACCAATTCAGACCTTGACAATTAAGTTAGCAGACTTTAAAAATTAAGAAAAAATTAAGAAAATAAAAACAAATTGAAGATATGACAGATGTGCAAGCCTAATGCCTAAACAGACAGAAATAGAACAGCGGTAGGAACAATAGCACCTAATCCATTATCTTCATGTATTATTAACAATATTGCTTTAAATTACCCTAAATCAGGATCACACAGAGTGTTTCTGTCACATCCTGATTGGTTTCACCTGTCTTTGTGCTTGTCTCCACCCTATCCAGGTGTCGCCCATCTTCCCCATTCTCCCCAGTGTATTTATACCTGTGTTCTCTGTTTCTCTGTTGTCAGTTCGGCTTGTCTCGTCAAGCCTACCAGCAGTTTTCCTGTACTCCTGTTTTTTCCAATAGTCCCTATTTTCTAGTTTCTCGGTTTTGACCCTTCTCTCTGCCCTGACCCTGAGTCTTCCTGCCGTTCTGTACCTTGTGACACTGCCCTGGATTACTGACCTATGTCTGCCCTGACCCTGAGCCTGCCTGCTGTTCTATACCTTTTGGACTCTTCTATGGATTCCTGACCTCTGCCTGCCCTTGACCTGTCATTTGCCTGCCCCCTGTTTTTGTAATAAACTTTCTGGGTCTTCTCCTGAGCTGTGATATTTTCTTGGTAGTCTTAAACAAATCTACTTAGAAACAAAACTATACACCTCACACACATGGTTATGGGCTTAAAAAAGAAGACACCTGTACCATGTCAGATAGTTGAAACGTATAACATTTTGAGCTTGCATCCCAATATAACACATTATCAGTGGAAATTTTGGCATATAAATCTTGGTGGGACAAATTCTTATTTTTTTATGCATGCCAGCATAGCCACAACACTAAATAATACATGAATTGCACTATAACAGTGACAAACGGTGTCCACAAACAGTTAGGGCCTACATAAAGCTGTCCCAACAGCAGAGCTTTCTTTTCAGCACCATGGAGTGACTCCTTACCACCACTACACCTGGCTATCAGTGGAGACTTGTCTGGCAGCGAAACAGTTCATTCAGCCTCATTTACTGCCTTTAAAAAAAAACATAGCTGATATGGCTGACTTGCTTAAACAAATGTGGTTTCTACTGACAATTGAGATGTACAAACTATGGCATAAGGGAAAGATGAGCGGATAAGAGACAATCCATAATTTTGATTAAGACATGAGCGAGCAAAGACGGACGTAGTCAATTTACTGTAATTATTTGTTCAGCACTTTTGAAATGTATAGTGACAGAATTCAGAACATGAGGGGGAAAGGGACCAAATTGAGGCACATGGGCTACTAACAGCTTATTACACAACATACACTTAGTATTACTTTCTTAGCTACAGTATGGATATCTCCCTGGTATATTACATCATTTATGCAGCAGCATACAATACATTTTTAGACTCATCGTTGTGCTGCGCTCACTTGAACAGGAAGGTGGCGCGATGGTCCTTCTTGTGGGCAAATTTTGACATGAAACTTTGTCATTAAAGTGGGGCATTCTCTGGATTTATGGTGCTTTCAAGACAACTGGGAACTCTGAAAAAAACTAGGTTGAATCATGACGTCAGTGATCTTCAGGTCGGAGCTCTAGAAAGAGGCCGCTTTAAAAAAAACAATGTTTATTAGTTATGAAATTGTCACGCCCTGGTCTTAGTATTTTGTGTTTTCTTTATTATTTTGGTCAGGCCAGGGTGTGACATGGGTTTATTATGTGGTGTGTTTTGTCTTGGGGTTTTGTAGGCATTGGGATTGTGGCTTAGTAGGGTTATCTAGAAAAGTCTATGGTTGCCTGAAGTGGTTCTCAATCAGAGGCAGGTGATTATCGTTGTCTCTGATTGGGAACCATATTTAGGCAGCCATATTCTTTGAGTGTTTCGTGGGTGATTGTTCCTGTCTCTGTGTTTGTTTGCACCAGATAGGCTGTTTAGGTTTTCACGTTTGTTTTTTCATCGTCATTAAACATGTATCAAGAATACCACGCTGCATTTTGGTCCGACTCTCCTTCACCACAAGAAAACCGTAACAGAAATGATGAAAATATGAAGAGCATTTCACCCATGAGGCCACTAGGTCATTTGACTGCAGGAAAGGGCTACGTGCTCTATACTATGTACAAAAAAAAGAAGGTATATGCAAAAAGTGAAGTATGTACTCTATATATACTCAGATATAATAATTCATAATTTCCTGTAGGGCAAGTCCTTCCTGGGAGATACATTCAGGAGCCTAAATAGAGGGGGACAGGAATCAACAAGAAGAAAAACAAGCAAAAGCCATAAAGCTATTGTGTAGGAGTAGCACATATGGGACTGGCCATCTCTCCTTGCCAGTAGCAAAAAAATTAATACAAAATTAAACTAAAAATAGTAGGGGGACAACTATCAACTTATCTTGCCATATTAACACAAATGGATTCAATGTGCTGTACCCACCCAAGTAAGCAATCCCTGTCTGAATGACACCTCCATATATTGTCCTTGCATTGGCATGGTGTCATCATAGACAATATAAATATAAGTTCAATGCTCAGAAATAATAGCAATGTTCCACCCAAACATGAGGGGTGTCCTCATTATTGTTTTACGCTGAGGGCAGCATCATAGCCATAGGCTAGGCTGTGTGATTGTGCATGGATAGCATACCTGAATAATGAGCCAGTCATGGGGTTCCATCTAGCTAATGTGTTTTGAGTTTCCACTTACTCAGGGGGCAAATTCCTCTCTATTGAACGAAATACAATTCTGACATTTCTGGAGCCTTAAAACTGTAGCCACAATAGCCAAATTGTCATCCCAAAATTCATGACAATAACTGGATTAGGTTGCACATAAAAATATCTTGAATCATGCATTCCTGAATGGACGTGTTAGATGAAACAACTTATTTCTTTAATTAACCTCTACGGGATCAGTGTCCCCTCCCCCGCGGGACGGTTGAGCTAATGCAGACTAATGTGATTTGCAAGAGGTTGTAAGTAACAAGAACATTTCCCAGAACATAGACATATCTGATATGGGCAGAAAGCTTAATCTAACTGCACTGCCCAATTTACAGTAGCTATTACAGTGAAAGAATACCATGCTATTGTTTGAGGAGGAACATTTGGGCATTCTTGATGCAACATTTTGAACAGATATGCATTGGTTCATTGGATCAGTCTAAAACTTTGCACGCACACTGCTGCCACCTAGTGGCCAGAATCTAAATTTCACCCTGGCTGGAATAAAACATGATGGCCTTTCTCTTGCATTTCAAAGATGATGGTTATCTTTTACCAGATCTAATGTGCTATATTCTCCTACATTCATTTTACATTTCCACAAACTTCAAAGTGTTTCCTTTCAAATGGGGTGGCATGTAGCCTAGTGGTTAGAGTGTTGGGTCAGTCACCGAAAGGTTGCTGGATCGAATCCCTGAGCCGACAAGGTAAAAATCTATTGTTCTTTCCCTGAACAAGGCAGTTAACCCACTGTTCCCTGGTAGTCTGTCATTGTAAATAAGAATTTGATCTTAAATGACTTGCCTAGTTAGCAAGAATTGTCTTGTCCTGAGCTACAGGCAGTTAGATTTGGGTATGTCATTTTAGGAAAAAATTAAGACGTTTTTAATACCGTCTATTACTCCTCTTACTGTGAATGACTTTATAAGTGATGACTTGTTTTTTCTATTGCGAGACACCACAACCAAATCATGGGCTGGTGACACCACAAGGGGAAAATGTTAGTCTGGAGCCCTGTATAGTCTCTCTTTCAGTCTGTAGTCACAAAATGACCCTATTACCTGCATGCCAGTCAATAGCACAATCACCTGTCTCTTCCTTGAAGGAGAAATAATGGCCATGCTTCTTCACTGTTCCTGTTTGTCCTTAATTGCTTCATTGCTTGGAGTCTCATTCTGCCTGTCAAGAGTAACTCCACATCACACTTGTGTGTGTTTGAAGCTCGCCTTGCGGACTGTCAGCGGCGTTCCAGCGTACATTCCATCTCCTACAGGCATCACCTGCAGGCAATGCTAACCTCACAGTCAATCAATGGACAGCAAAACGGATTGAGCAACTACCTATTACTGTAAAAAGGTTTGTGCCTAATTACAGATCATATAATGGCATGTTTAGCTTTTTTTAGCTTGCACCTCTCTTTTGTAGCTTCCCTTCTATGGAACTACCCTTTGAGTGTATTAATGGCCTCATTTGTTTTCAATCAATAGACATTTGTGACTCAAAATGCACCTTTCCCTGTTTGAGGAGACAGATTTGGGTATAACGTGTGATCAATCTAAACTGCATCGCTGCAAAAACCCTGAAAACCCTGAAAAACCCAACATTCTACATAGTAGAGAGAATCAAGTCTTCCCCCTTGTCGAGTGTGGGCTTGCTTTACCCACCGTTCATTCTCTGTAGGAGTTTACCTGTGACTCTCATGCTGCCATGGTGATGACACAATAAGAAAACAACACAGAACACTCCTACTTGGAGGGGCTCTATGGGAGAGGAGAGGAAGCACAACTGCCTGCATGTCACAGGCATTCATTTGCAATCACTGAATAACATATTAAATGAATAAGTGGGCGCCATATTGTGCATGTTCTCTTGTGGTGCTGCCAGGCCTTAAAATACATCCATGACGGTGGATTACTGCAGCGCTAGGCTGCAGTGTGGGTGTTGCAGCAGATAGATAGCACTGTATAATAGAAGCACATTTAGCACAAAACACTGGCGTGTTTCACATGTTTTCACTTGTGTGTTTTATAAGACAGTAGATATCTGTTTGGTTATCAACGATTGAATCTACTAAAACCTTATCCGCATACTTATACATCAACCAATGTTCTAAAGGTTTTGTGGACAGACACTCATGTAGACCACAGGAGGCTGGTGAGGGGAGACCAGTTCATAATAATGTCTGGAATGGAGTAAATGGAATGGTATACAGAATCTGAAAACCATGTGTTTGATGTGTTTGATATGATTCTATTGTTCCCATTCCAGTCATTACTATGAGCCCGTCCTCCTCCATAAGGGTGCAACCAGCCGACTGTGATGTAGACGTACAGTAGCTAGATGTCCTCAACCCACTCAAAACAGGTCCAGACTAAAACTCTTATCAGTCAGAACACTACCTTGTTAAATCAAAACATCACACTCCAACTTCCAGTGGAACATTTTCAATCAGACTTCTGTGTCAACACGCTTTGAAGTCATTTAGATATAATGCTGTCACAGATTCCCCATCACACAATGCTGAGGTGTGTGTGTGTGTCTTGGGGGGTGTAGAGCAAGAACAAGAGGCAGAAGAGTGACAGAATTGGTGAGAAGCGTGACAGCGGTAGAGACACAGAGGGTGTATCCATGACAAGATCGTGCTTTTGTCCTCTCATCTACACACGTTCAGAATGGATGCCTTCACCCCACTCCCAACCCCATCTTCCGGAAGGAAATGACACTCACAAAACTGACAATGATTTACCTTGCGTCTGAGAGACATATTGTCTCTGAGTTCAAATAATCTTCTTTCTATATTCTAAAATATATTTATATCAGTGAGTCATCAGGTATCCTTTGAATATCATTTGTCTGTATTGTGGTCATTTTTCTTTTTTACCATAAAACCATAAGTGAGAGAAGGTCAGTGGAAAAAAGCCCCCTAATCACCAGGAAGAATTCAAAAAACGATGTATTGTACTATATTGTGTGATCTTGGAGAAATAGAAAGTGAAGTCCATTTAGCGTTTTATTGCCCTCTGTACGATGACTTGAGACATGTTCTGTTTGGTCAAATGTTTGGTGCTCACCCTGAAGGCTTCTGGCTACACGAAGAACACAGAGTTCTTTTTCAGAAGTGTTTTTTTTTCCGAAGCCTGTTGGAGAAGGAGAAGTGTATCGTTTGTGTAGTGTGACAAGTTGAAAATTGTACTTTGATAATAGTGCTAATTATGCATTTAATTGTTAAATGCATTTTATTTGTGTAATGTAAAAAAAAAAAGAGTGTGTTTTGTGCACACATACTTGATATTGTGTCTTATAAGCCCATACGGGCTGGGCACCAATTGGTATATGACACCGAAATAAAATAAATAAATAAAATAATCGAAACAATCTCATGACATCAATGCTCAGTGATTTTGGAGTTTAGTAGATATTAAACCATTGAATGAACGTATTTTAAATTGGGACACATTTAGTCAATTGTCAAAACCTTGTTTATAATAATGAGATCGTTTCGGAAGATGGTCTATCAGTGCTTTACTGGTTGACGAGAGGGGCAATGAAGTAAGAGTAGGCACAAGGGAAAGATAAAATGTCCTGCAAAAAAAGATCCCTCTCATCAATAAGTCATGGGGTCAGATGTGTGAGAGTTAGCTCATTATTGAGTGCCCTGCCACAGTGAGTGGAAGTCAGCCAGGTGCTTGGCTATTCTATTGATGTGCAGTACACTGTGTGTGTTTTATAGGAGACAATTAAGGGGCCCTCATCAAGCATTTCCCACCATGCCGTCCACCTCGCCGCTCCTCTATGCCCTTGGAGGTTGGATACAGGTTATCAACCTCATTGTGTTGTTCATGCATTGAGTGTACAAAACATTAGGGACACCTGCTCTTTCCATGACATAGACTGACCAGGTGAATCCAGGTGAAGGCTATGATCCCTTATTAATGTCACTTGTTAAATCCACTTCAATCAGTGTAGATGAAGGGGAGGGGACAGGTTAATTAAAGAAGGATTTTTAAGACTTGAGACAATTGAGACATGGATTGTGGATGTGTGTGCCATTTAGAGGGTGAATGGGCAAGATACATATTTTAAGTGCCTTTGAATGGAGAATGGTAGTAGATGCCAGGCGCACCTGTTTGAGTGTGTCAAGAATGGCAATGCTGCTGGGTTTTTCATGCTCAACAGTTTCCCGTGTGTATCAATAATTTCCCACCACCCAAATTACGTCTAGCCAACTTGACACAACTGTGGGAAGCAATGGAGTTAACATGGGCCAGCATTCCTGTGGAACGCTTTCGACACCTTGAAGAGTCCATGCCCCAATGAATTGAGGCTGTTCTGACGGGAAAAGGCGGTGCAACTCAATATTAGGAAGGTGTTCCTAATGATTTGTACACTAAGTGTCCATAGAGTTATTCACATATCATGCATTATAGTCCATAATGAAGTGAGGAATAACAAACTACCAATTCATAAATAAATATGTTTCAATTCCGCTACTTCAAAGTTTACTCTTTCCCAAAGTTGTGCTATTAAACCCAATCTTCGGGGGGACACTTTGATTGATTGATTGAAAATATGATATAATTAAACAGTAGACTGATCCAGCCAGATACAACTTTACATACGTACAAAGTTATCGTGGCTAAAAACACTATAGAAATAGGAGGCTTATTTCTATTGTGTTCCTTATTTTGCAGTGAGATGGCAGGTGCACAAGACTGACACCTTACAAGTATTCAATGTTCATTTGAAACACCAATAGCTATTTTAACTACATGGTTAGGCTGTGAAATCCTCAAGGCAGTGCCAAGCTTTAAGAGTGAAACCCAGTGTGTCTCTACAAAAGACTACAGGCCATCCACCTCCATTTGTAAAGCACAGATCACACAGTCAGACAGTGATTGAAACTCACTTGAAACCCATAGCTTGGCTTGCTTCCACTGACCTCGGTTAACTTTGGGTGACCTGTCTCTCTTGTCATTCTTTCGCTCCATTTCACAGGTAGGAAAAAGGACCAGACCAGCCGGTCAGAGAGCCCTCACTGCAGGCTAAATGATACAAAAGGACAGCTCTCCCATCACAATTGATTAGAAATTGATTAATCAGAACTTGATTAGAGGCAAGAGAGAGGATTGATTCAATTCATCATGTGAGTCCATTTTAAATTTAATTAAGAAGCAGTAGATTCAGTCGATTTTGAACAAGACAAAAATGGCTATTGGTGTTTCAAATTAACACGGGCTAAAAATATCCATGACCTTTTTCTTGCGGATCCTCTCTCTTTCCCCCCTCCCTCTCTCTGTCTCTCTCCTTCTCATCCTAATGCTCTCATCATCACTCTCTTTATGAATAAGGTACAGTGCCTTCAGAAAGTATTCACACCACTTGACCTTTTTCCACATTTTGTTATACTACAGCCTGAATATAAATTAATTAAATTGAGATTCTTTGTCACCGGTTTACAAGTTAATACCCCATAATGTCAAAGCGGAATTATGTTTTTCGAAATGTTTACAAATTATTTAAAAATGAAAAAGCTGAAATGTCTTGAGTCTTAAACAGTGTTCTACCCCTTTGTCATGGCTAAATAAGGTCAGGAGTGAAAATGTACTTAACAAGTCACATAATAAGTTGCATGGACTGTGTTTGAAATTATTTTGAATGACTACCTCATCTCTGTACCCCACACATACAATTCTCTGTAAGGTCCCTCGGTTGAGAAGTGAATTTCAAACACAGATTCAACCACAAAGACCAGCTAGATTTTCCAATGCCTCACAAAGAATGGCACCTATTGGTAGATGGGTAAAAAAAAAGATTTAAAAAAGACATTGAGTATCCCTTTGAGCATGGTGAAGTTATTAATTACACTTTGGATGGTGTATCAACACATCCAGTCACTACAAAGATACAGGCATCCTTCCTATCTCAGTTGCCGGAGAGGAAGGAAACCATTCAGGGAGTTCACCATGAGGCCAATGGTGACTTTAAAACCAGAGGAGGTTGGTAGGAGGGGCTATGGGAGGACAGGCTCATTGTAATGACTGGAATGGAATAAATGGAATGGAGACACAAATGTGGTTTCTAGATGTTTGATATGTTCCATTCATTCCATTCCAGACATTACAATGAGCCCATCCTTCTATAGCTCCTCCCACCAGCCTCCTCTGTTTAAAACAGTTCCAGAGTTTAAGGGCTGTGATAGGAGAAAACTGAGGATGGATCAACAACATTGTAGTTACTCCACAATACTAGCCTGTACAGAATAAAAACATATTCTAAAATATACATCCTGTTCGCAACAGGGCACTAAAGTAATACTACAAAAAATATGTCAAAGCAATTCACTTTTTGTCCTGAATACAAAGTGTTATGTTTGGGGAAAATCTAATACAACACATTACTGAGTACCGCTCTCCATATTTGCAAGCATAGTGGTGGCTGCATCATGTTATGGGTATGCTTGTAATTGTTAAGGACTGGGGAGTTTTCCAGGATAAAAAAGAAACATAATAGAGCTAAGCACAGGCAAAATCCTAGAAGAAAACCAGATTCAGTCTGCTTTCTACCAGACACTGGGAGATTAATTCACCTTTCAGCAGGACAATAACCTAAAACACAAGGCCAAATATACACTGGGATTGCTTACCAAGAAGACAGTGTATGTTCCTGAGTGGCCAAGTTACAGTTTTGACTTAAATCTGATTGACAGTATACGGCAAAACTTGAAAACAGTTGTCCAGCAATGATTAACAACCAATTTTTTATTTATTATAGTATTTCATTTTCAATACATTTGCTACAATTTCTAAAAACATGTTTTCACTTTGTCATTATGGGCTATTGTGTGTAGATGGGTGAGAGATGTATTATATATTGAATCCATTTTGAATTCAGGCTGTAACACAACAAAATGTGAAATAAGTTAAGGGGTATGAATACTTTCTGAAGGCACTGTATGTCAAGATCTCAAACAATGGAAGCATAAGAAAGCCTAGTATTTGATATCATAAAGATCTCTGAATTATTGTTCAACTGGCATAATACATTTATCAGGTTTCAGGTAAGACCCAAATTCAGATTGTGTTGAAGTAACAATGTTAATTACAGCAACAGGGGCAGGCAAACGACAGGTCAAGGGCAGGCAGGGGTCGATAATCCAGAGTAGTGGGCAATGGTACAGGACGGCAGGCAGGCTCAAGGTCAGGGACAGGCAGAGAGGTCAGGCAGGCGGGCTCAGAGTCAGGACAGGCAATGGTCAAAAACCAGGAGGGCAAGAAACAGAGAGACTGGGGAAAAGCAGGAGCTGAGACAAAACACTGGTTGACTGACTTGTCAAACAAGATGAACTGGAAACAGACAAACATAGAATACAGGTATAAGTACCCAGGGGATACTGGGGAAGATGGTCGACACCTGGAGGGGGGTGGAGACAAGCACAAGGACAGGTGAAACAGATCAGAGCATGGCAACATTGGAACATATTGTAGTCTGTGTTGCGTTTTTTACTCACACATATTTTTTGTTTCTCTGACACCATTTCCCCCCAAGTGCACTGGTGTACTGTTTTTACACTTAAATGTTCAATGCTGCCATTTTTATCACAACCATCAAATCATTTCTGGTAACAATTAAGAACCAAAAATATTTTCTTAGCAAAGGGCAGTTTCTGACAGCACAGCTGAAAAATATATGTTAAGTAAAAATCTAAATTGGATGGTGTCCAGAGATAGATCAGAGGGTGGGACTACAAATGATTAAACAACAAGACTAATGTAAAATACACTGTGTCTGTAAAATGTATATAGTATTGATGTATACAGTATGTATATAGTATGTATATAGTATGTATATAGTATGTATAAGCTGGAAGTAGAAGCCTAACTATTATTGTCCATTAGTTTACTCCAGTTAGGGCAGGAATGGTTAGGCTAGGCAGAGTTGCAAAGAAAAGCCATATCCAAGACTGGACAATAAAAATAAAATATTTAGATGGGCAAAAGAACACAGACACTGGACAGAGGAACTCTGCCTAGAAGGCCAGCATCCCGGAATCGCCTCTTCACTGTTGACGTTGAGACCGGTGTTTTGCGGGTACCATTTAATGAAGCTGCCAGTTGAGGACTTGTGAGGTGTCTGTTTCTTAAACTAGACACTCTAATGTACTTGTCCTCTTGCTCAGTTGTGCAGTTATTTGTTTCTAGACATTTTGAGCCTGTAATCAAACCCCCAAATGCTGATGCTCCAGATACTCAAGTAGTCTATAGAAGGCCAGTTTTATTGCTTCTTTAATCAGGGATGCAGTTTTCAGCTGTTTTGTATACAGATCCCTAAATCTCAGTGGATCTTGATTGAGTTAAATACACAGCAGTTTAATAATGATAAATTAGCCTTATAAAATGATCAACTTGGATTAGCTAACACAATGTGCCTTTGGAACACATGATTGATGGTTGCTGATAATGGGCCTCTGTACACCTATGTAGATATTCCATTAAAAATCCAACAGTTTCCAGTCATTTACAACATCAACAATGTCTGCACTGTATTTCTGATCAATTTGATGTTCTTTTAATGGACAAAATTTTTTTACGTTTCTAAGTGACCCCAAAATTTAACAGTCGTGTATTTACCCCAAAATATATGGGAGATTGGAAATGATGCAGATAATTACATTGATTGAAGCCATAATCTATCTGCAATATTAAAGCTGATCTACCCCCCATAAATGTTTTTTTCTCATGCAATAATTTTTGCTAAGACTATCTGGGAGTGGTCTGTGGAGAGGGGGAAACTGAACATTTGCTGTTATTGGCAGAGGTTTGGAACTCTCTTTCTAATTGGTCCATTAACTAATTTACCTCATTGTTCAGGTGGTCTTTTCAAACAGCTCTTAATTTTTTAAATTTTCACAATTTCACAGTATTATTCATTATTATTCCTCATAGTGTGGAAATATAAATAAAACACTGTAAATCATGTTTTTGACTTCACTTTTAACATAAATACTGAGACAATTTATTGTGCTTATCTTATTTCTGCTCTCTAAAATACAAGAATACACAGGGATCAGGTTCTGGGTATAAAATCATACTATACTACTAAGTATTCTTCTACTTTCTTTAAGACATCTATGTAGGAAGGACATGAAGGACAAACAGCTTTTCAAGCCGTCTGTGAAATAACATTGAAAGTCCATAAAGCACAATCAGCTGAGCATCTACCACACTGCAAATGAGTTTGCTAGGGGGGCATTCTAGTATTATCTGCTTCCAGATAATTTGTTGAAAACACACCAAAACCACACCAGCCTTCTTGGCTGCTTCCCTTGGCTATATTGGTAGAGTGGCGATCAGTCTTTGTTAGGCCATTTTCAACAGCGTTGGGAGCGATTGGCTTAACCCTCGCAGCCTCTTAGGATGAAATCCCAAAGGATGTATACTAGTTTTCCTGTTTTTTAAATGTTTATTTCACCTTTATTTAACCAGGTAGGCTAGTTGAGAACAAGTTCTCATTTGCAACTGCGACCTGGCCAAGATAAAGCATAGCAGTGTGAACAGACAACACAGAGTTACACATGGAGTAAACAATGAACAAGTCAATAACACAGTAGAAAAAAAAGAGAGTCTATATACATTGTGTGCAAAAGGCATGAGGAGGTAGGTGAATAATTACAATTTTGCAGATTAACACTGGAGTGATAAATGATCAGATGGTCATGTACAGGTAGAGATATTGGTGTACAAAAGAGCAGAAAAGTAAATAAATATAAACAGTATGGGGATGAGGTAGGTAAAATTGGGTGGGCTATTTACCGATTGACTATGTACAGCTGCAGCGATTGGTTAGCTGCTCAGATAGCAGATGTTTGAAGTTGGTGAGGGAGATAAAAGTCTCCAACTTCAGTGATTTTTGCAATTCGTTCCAGTCACAAACAGCAGAGAACTGGAACGAAAGGCGGCCAAATGAGGTGTTGGCTTTAGGGATGATCAGTGAGATACACCTGCTGGAGTGCGTGCTACGGGTGGGTGTTGCCATCGTGACCAGTGAACTGAGATAAGGCGGAGCTTTACCTAGCATGGACTTGTAGATGACCTGGAGCCTGTGGGTCTGGAGACGAATATGTAGCAAGGGCCAGCCGACTAGAGCATACAGGTCGCAGTGGTGGGTGGTATAAGGTGCTTTAGTAACAAAACGGATGGCACTGTGATAAACTGCATCCAGTTTGCTGAGTATTGGAAGCTATTTTGTAGATGACATCGCCGAAGTCGAGGATCGGTAGGATAGTCAGTTTTACTAGGGTAAGTTTGGCGGCGTGAGTGAAGGAGGCTTTGAATAGAAAGCCGATTCTAGATTTGATTTTAGATTGGAGATGTTTGATATGAGTCTGGAAGGAGAGTTTACAGTCTAGCCAGACACCTAGGTACTTATAGATGCCCACATATTCTAGGTCGGACTCATCCAGGGTGGTGATGCTAGTCGGGCATGCGGGTGCAGGCAGCGAACGGTTGAAAAGCATGCATTTGGTTTTACTAGCGTTTAAGAGCAGTTGGAGGCCACGGAAGGAGTGTTGTATGGCATTGAAGCTCGTTTGTAGGTTAGATAGCACAGTGTCCAAGGACGAGCTGGAAGTATACAGAATGTATCTCAATCAAAGTGTATGTTCAGTGAAAAATCACTTTGCTTGACTAATTCTGCAAAGGTTATGGGCATCTCTTACTTTTTGGGAGGCCAGAAAAGCCATAGTCACTTTAGATGGGAAAGTACAAAGAAACAGAAAAACTTCTGCAGAGACAAATTGAAGCTGGAACAGATTGTGTTTCACTCTAATGGCCCTTTAATTGGAATCAGTGGTTTGGTTGAATGGCTTTTGTTCAGGGGTAAAATGGGTGTTTAAATTGCTCCTTTTGGCTTCTGTCTTTTTACCATCTTCTTTCTACTGGTCCATGTGCATCCCATCAGTATGATTGCAGAGAAAGCAGCTACAGTGTATAAGGAAAAATAAGCACCCAGTCGGACGATCAATGAGGTGAGGTAGAGGCTTTGTGTTTCTGCTGAACAATCTATGGAGAGACAGAGACACACAAGGTCAGCACCTTAATTCTCTATAGAAGCGCCTGAAAAATATATAAAAGAGGCAAGTTCCTTCGGGAGATTTTTTTCTGTTCTCAAAAGAGAACAGGATCCTTATATCTCAGTGCATCTTGATTGAGTTAAATGCAGTTAGTCATTTTTATACACCTTCTTCCTCCTCCTGCTCTTCCTGCTCGTACTCCCCCTCTCTATCTTCTCGCTTTGTCTCTCTCTCTTTGGCTCTCTCTCTCTCCCTTTCTTTCTTTCTTACTTGTTACAGACAGAGACCAGCGAATTAGGGGATACCAGTGGCTACCAGCAGATAGATATGTGCTGTGGCTCTCCATGTCCCTTAGTGAGGTGTAGTAGGGATCTGGAGAACAGAACAGAGAGGAGTGGCATTAATTATCAGTGTGCAGGCCGAGGGAGAACTGATGACAGGGTCATTACCAAAAGTTGGGCTTTGAGAGCTGAGAGTTGTGCCTTTTTAGTGTCTATTCTTAAAAGAGAGCTTTTGTTAAGGGCTCTGGAGAGCACCAAGAGAACTGTCTCTGTGCGTTTCATTAGGCCAAAGAGTGGGAGACAGTCTCCTTGTAATAGGCTTCAAGGGGGAAAAAATGGTATTAGGATAGAAGAAAGACGGATGTGAGAGCAGCAACTATAGGCATTCTTTCCGCTCACAGCACTGGCGAGAATGGTGGCAGGGTACAAATAGTTTTTCCCTCGCCCTCTTGACAGATGCACTTGAAAACATGTGAATGTGATAGCAAAAGGTGAAAAGCCTTTCTACAAGGTTTTGAGTGCCTATGATTACACCGCATTAATCTTGGGGTTGAGATGGATGGGTAGCAGGTACGTGTAGCACCCTGATTATATGTATCAAGACCCAGTGGTCAAGAGAACACAATGAGGAGAAACCAATAACATACTCCAACACCTGATAAGGAAAGACAGCTTTGAAACATATCTCAGTAGCTGTATTGAGCAGGGAATACATGTACACTGTAAGGCAAATATCACAAGGTGAGACATACATGTGGCCTATTAGCCAGTCTCTAACAGAACAGATACTCTGTATCTGCTTACTTGTGTCATTGTTTCTTTCTCCCACACCCTTGTATGTCTGTCCTTTTGCCTCTTTAATTAACAAGAGTTTAACTGTGTTCTCTGTTGTGTACTTGTATAATTAAGTCTCAGATGGGCATTGTCATCATTTAGATAATGCCGTTATAGCAACAACTGCCACCAGGAGGTTTCTCCACATAATGTTCATCTTCTCACATGGCTATTCTCTCTGCCTGGTGCAAACACTGAGTGCAAAGACTGAGTGTCAGCTAGTATCATAAGTGGGACCTGCTTAATAGAACATGGGTGATAGACAGCACCTTGCGGTGATCCCTATCCAACCACCACTGCAGGCAGGATAGAGCATAGAGATAGAACAAATCAGGGGTTGGAACTGGTTCAGGGAACAGAACCAAAAATCTGAAAATAACGACATTTTTAGAGGAACAGAATTAGAACTGTGAACGAAGGGATCTATACTGTTCCAGAACAGAACTGTTATTTTAAAAGCAGGGGAGCTGGTTAATAATGTTATTTTATGTTTTGGGCATTTCTTCCAGTCCCACAAAAACACAACAAAGCAGCTATGCAAAGCCCACACTCAAACCTATTGCGTTTGTCTGCCTTGTACCTGAAAATTTTTGCCAGTGTGTGTGTGTGTGTGTGTGTGTGTGTGTGTGCGTGTGTGTGTGTGTGTGTGTAGGCTACCTGCCCCTTGCCTCTGAAGCATAGTCTAGTAGCCTTCTGATGTTACAAGTGTGATTCAGAAATTAGTGAGAGAGATTTTAAACGAGAGAAGAATGGACTAAAATGTACAATAATAGTTCATTATACTTTAATTATCGCATCCCGAACCCTACACCTGTATATCCAATGCATGTAAATAGCTTGCTCGCACCATAGCAAGCTGCTCTATTCACACTGATTGGTGAAATAATGTTCAAACCAGTTCAGAACTTTATTTTGCTGGTTGGAACAGTGGAATGGAACGAAAAAATGATGGCTGTGTCGGAAACAAAATGATTGGAAAATAATGTTGTTTACCCCTGGAACAAATAGAGAAGTTTTATTAAGGCCCGAGTCACTGTCTCAAGGCAGTGTGAATGGAGGCTTTTGAAACACAGGTTCCATCTGTTTGGCCTTGGATTTTGCCATGGAATGAAGAAGACAGACATTATTCATGTTGGCATGACTGTGACTGAAGAGGGGGCTGCAATCTGACAACACTGTTCTCAGACCTGATTTCACACCACAGAGCCTCAGAAGATCTCCACCATAACATATTTTCTGCTTGACACCTGTAACCAATATGTTTTACTTTTAATTTGGATATAGAAGGAGAAACTGAACAAAAGCCATCTTATACTATACAGGTGTATGTGCGCATGCCTTGATAAAGAGCAACTCATGGTGAAGTTATGATTGATTGGATAAATTGGCATGTAGTAACTACTTATAGTTCTAATTTAGAAATATATTAAACATTGCATCTTGTTAAATAAAGGTTGTACATGTCGAACGATAATGATACCGGCTACCAGTAAATACAGGGGAAAACTTGGATTCATTTGTATATCTGCAAGTCACAGCATAAAGTAGAGCTGCATTGATGGGTCACATACTGCAGTCCTGGTGCAGGAGCAGTGCTAAGGTCACGTACTGCAGTCCTGGTGCAGGAGCAGTGCTGAGGTCACGTACTGCAGTCCTGGTGCAGGAGCAGTGCTAAGGTCACGTACTGCAGTCCTGGTGCAGGAGCAGTGCTAAGGTCAGAAATATAAAGGGTGACATTACGTGGACTGGATATAATACCTCAAGTACACAGAATAAAAATATAAACTCAACATGCAACAATGTCAAAGATTTTACTGAGGTACAGTTCATATAAGGAAATCAGTCAATTGAAAACAATTCATTAGGCCCTAACCTATGGATTTCACATGACTGGGAATACAGATATGCATCTGTTTGTCACAGATGCCCTAAAAAAAGTAGCTGGTTGGATCCGAAAACCAGTCAGTATCTGGTGTGACCACCATTTGCCTCATGCACCGCAACACATTGCCTTCGCATAGAAATTATTAGGCTGTTGATTGTGGCCCGTGGAATGTTATCCCACTCCTCTTCAACGGCTGTGCGAAGTTGCTGGATATTGGCAGGAACTGGAACACGCTGTAGTACACATCAATCCAGAGCATCCCAAACATGCCCAATGAGTGACATGTCTGGTTTTCAGCTTCCAGACATTGTGTACAGAACCTTGTGACATGGGGCTGTGCATTATCATGCTGAAACATGAGGTGATGGCGGCAGATGAATGGCACAACAATGGGCCTCAGGATCTTGTCACAGTATCTCTGTGCATTCAAACTGACATCGATAAAATGCACTTGTGTTTGTTGTCCTCAGCATATGCCTGCCCATACCATAACCCCACTGCCACCTTGGGGCACTCTGTTCACAACTTTGACATTAGCAAACCGCTTGCCCACACAACGCCATATAAGCTGTCTGCCATCTGACCGGTACATCTGACCGGTACAGTTGAAACCGGGATTAATCTGCGAAGAACACACTTCTCCAGCGTGCCAGTGGCGATCGAAGGACGACAAGTACGGAGATGAGCTTCCCTGAGATGGTTTCTGACAGTTTGTGCAGAAATTCTTCGGTTGTGCAAACCCACAGTTTCATCAGCTGTCTGGGTGGCTGGTCTCAGCCTTTTAGTATTTGCCATTTTATTAGGATCCCCCATTAGCTGTTGCAAAAGCAGCAGCTACTCTTCCTGGAGTTAAAAACATGAAACAGAATACAGAATATCAATAGATAACAGCTCAAGGACAGAACTACATAAACGAATATTACAAAAGGCACAAGTAGCCTACATATCAATACATACACACAAACTATCTAGGTCAAATAGGGGAGAGGCGTTGTGCCGTGAGGTGTTGCTTTATCTGTTGTTTGAAACCAGGTTTGCTGTTCACTTGAGCAATATAAGATGCAAGGAAATTCCATGCAATATGGGCTCTATATACAGTTATATTGTACACTTTCTTGAATTTGTTTTGGATTTGGTGACTGTGAAAAGACCCCTGGTGGCATGTCTGGTGGTGTAAGTGTGTGTGTCAAAGCTATGTGTAAGTTGACTATGCAAACAATTTAGGATTTTCAACACATTGTTTCTTATAAAAATAAGAAGTGATGCAGCCAGTCTCTCCTCAACTATTAACCAAGAGAGACTGGCATGCTCTGTTCAGCTGCAGCTTAAAGTCCCATCAGCAGTCGACCACAAGACTGGACAATAATCAAGAAGACCAAACTAGAGCCTCTCGGGCCTTGCTTTCTTGGAGTGTGGTGTCAAAAAGCAGAGTATCTATTTATTACGCACAGACCTCTCCCCATCTTTACAACCATTGAATCTATATGTTTTGACCATGACAGTTTACAATCTAAGGTAACGCCAAGTAATTTTGTTGCCTCAACTTGTTCAACAGCCACACCATTCATTACTAGACTCAGCTGAGGTCTAGAACTTGGGAATGATTTGTATCAAATACAATGCTCTTAGTTTAAGAGATGTTCAGCACCAGTTTATTACTGGACACCTTTTCCAAAACAGACTGCAATTCTTTGTTAAGGGTTTAAGTGACTTCATTAGATGTGGTTGCTGATGAGTACATGGTTGAATCATCAGCATACATGGACACACATGCTTTGTTTAATGCCAGTGGCAGGTCAAAAGAGTAGAGGACCTAGAGAGCTGCCCTGCAGTACACCATACTTTATACGTATGTTTAACATTAGAGATATGTGTGGGATTGGTGGGTCCGCCTTGGGACGTTTGAGATAATGTAGGCTAATGTGATTAGCATGAGGATGTAAGCAACAAGAACATTTCCTAGGATATAGACATATCTGATATTGGTATAAAGCTAAAATTATTCTCAATCTAACTGCACTGTCCAATTTACTGTAGCTATTACAGTGAAATAATACCATGCTATTGATTGAATAGAGTGCACAGTTATGAACTTGGAAAGTTATTAATAAACCAATTAGGCACATTTGTGCAGTCTTGATACAACATTTTGAACAGGAATGAAATGGTTAATTGGATCAGTCTAAAACTTTGCACATTCACTGCTGCCATCCAGTGGCCAAAATCAAATTGCACCTGGGCTGGAATAATAAATTATGGCCATTCTCTTCCATTTCAAAGATAATGATACACAAAAACAAAACGTTTTTTTCTTTGTATTATCTTTCACCATGTGATATATTGTGTTATATTCTCCTACATTCATTTCACATTTCCACAAACTTCAAAGTGTTTCCTTTCAAATGGTATCAAGAATAGGCATATCCTTGCTTCAGGTCCGGAGCTACAGGCAGTTAGATTTTGGTATGTCATTTTATATCATTGATGTTTGATCTTGGCTTCATAAAACGTACTAGCCATTCCTTTTGCCCCATCTCTTTCAACAATACCGTTTTTCAATTCCTCATCAATCCACGGAGCCGTAACAGTTCTCGCAGTCAGTTTCTTATTAACAGGTGCATGTTTATCAATAATTGGAAGAAGCAATTTCATAAATTCATCAAGTGCAGCGTGTAGATGCTCATTATTAATCACATCAGACCAACAAATATTTTTAATATCATCCACATAAGAGTCACAGCAAAATCTTTTGTATGATCTCTTATACACTATTTTAAGCCCCGGTTTTGGAACTTTGGCTTTCCTGGATATATACACTATATTGTGATCACTGCATCCAATGGGTACAGATTATCAGGTTTCAGGTAAGATTCAAGTGCAGACTGTGTTGAAGTAACAATGTTTATTGCAACAACAAGGGCAGGCAAACAACAGGTCAAGTCAGGCAGGTGTCGATAATACAGAGTAGTGGGTCAAGGTACAGGACGGCAGGCAGGCCCAGGGTCAGGTCAGGCAGAGGTCGGTAATCCAGAGAAGGGGCAAAGGCACAGGATGGCAGGCAGGCTCAGAGTCAGGACAGGCAAGTGCAAAATCAGGAGGACGAGAAAAAGAGAGACTAGGGAAAAGCAGGAGCTGAGACAAAACGCTGGTTGACTTGAACAAACAAGACGAACTATCACAGACAGACAGAAAACACAGGTATAAATACCCAGGGGATAAGTGGGGAAGATGGGCGTCACCTGGATGGGAGTGTAGTCAAGCACAAGGACAGGTAAAACAGATCAGGGCATTAAACAGATACAGCTTTAGAACAAAGTTGTACAGTATTAGTAAAAATGTGATTGATAGTTGATCTTGTTTCTGTAGTGTTTGTAAACACCCTGGTAGGTTGATTAATAACCTGGTTAATAACCTGGTGCAGGCACTGGTTAAGGTGAGAATCTTCCTCTTGAGCAGACAGCTTGATGAAAACCAGTCAATATTCAGGTCCTCAAGAAAGTAGACCTCTCTGTTTATATTGCATACACCATCAAGCATTTCACACATATTAGATACTGACTGTTAGCACTTGGTGGCCTATAGCAACACCCCAAAAGAAAAGGCTTTAGAAGTGCCAAGTGAACCTACAACCAATAACACTTGAAATAAGATGTTAGGGATATGGCTCTGAATATATACAGCAACAACACACAAGCATTTCTGTCTCTTCTATAGATGTTATATCCTTGTATTGCTACTGCTGTATCATCAAATTAATTATCTAAATGAGTTTCAGAAATGGCTAATATATGAATGTTATCTGATGACGATCCCACAGGTGAAGAAGTCAGATATGGAGATCCTGGGCTGGCGTGGTTACATGTGTTTGCGGTTGTGAGGACGGTTGGTCATACTGCAGAATTCTCTAAAACGACTTTGGAAGTGGCTTATGTTGGGGAAATGAACATTCATTCACTGGCAACAGTTCTGGTGGACATTCAAATTGCACCCTCCCTCAAAACTTGAGACATCTGTGGCATTGTGTTGTGTGACAAAACTGCACATTTTAGAGTGGCCTTTTATTGTCCCCAGCACAAGGTGCACCTATGTAATGACCATGCTGTTTAATCAGCTTCTTGATATCCCACACCTGTCAGGTGGATGGATTATCTTTGCAAAGGACAAATACTTACTAACAGGGATGTAAACAAATTTATGCACACATTTTGAGAGAAATAATAAGCTTTATGTGAGTATGGAACATTTCTCTTATCTTTTATTTCAGTTCATGGAACATGGGACCAACACTTTACATGTTGCATTTGTATTTTTATTCAGTATAAATGGACATGTGAAATGGTTCCAATAGTTGTCAATGTATGTTCTTCTCCCAACTGGTGGAGAATGAGCAAATATTATTTGGAAGGACTGTTAGACAGACTAGATAGACAGTCTGAAAGCTCCAGCACCTGTGTTGACTTGCAGTCAGAGCCAGTCTAGTGTAAAGAATAATTAGCCTTAGCCGTCATCTGACATCAGAACAAACCCAGTGTAAGTGAGACCGTGTGTCATGTCTCTAATACTAGATGTCACTTTCACTTTCGGCTCTGTTTCTCTAATTGGAATTCAGCAAGCAATTAACTGACTGCTGATGAATGAATGTGCTTCCAGAGGGTAGGCCAGGAGTGGAGATGGGAGGCTGATTAATTGATCCCTGGTACGGCTTACAGACAGACACGTTCATAGACACGTTGAAAACATCTGATCTCCATATGCTAGATATGAAACGGTTCGCCAACCAATTTCACAATCATTCCCCACCAAAATAAAAGTCCTAAAAGTAAGATTTATTTATGTATTATCAGGTTCATACTTCTGTAATAAAGACCCTGATATTAGTATAATGTTATCAGTCCAACCAGTGCTTTATCAGAGCAAGAGATAGTTCAGTTTCTATACTGTCCAGGACTCCATACTCCACTAAACATGTGTCATCCTCATCCTCAGCTGGGAGACAAGCCAATCAGAGTCAAGCATGGCTGATTGCTTTTACAATCATCTCAAATCACTTCATGAGATGCAATATTATTGGATTTTGTAGCACTTCCGTAGTTAATGAAGTGTGATCTAGAACCAAGGTTCTGACAGGGCCGTGCTATCGGCTAATATGGTTCTATGGTGTTTCACAGGGAATTCCAAACCCAGCCTGCTCAGCGGAGAAAAGAGGAGACGTGGGTAGAATGAGCTCCAAGGGGGCTGAACAATTCTAAGGTCCAATTGGCTCACTCTTGGAGATGACATTGGAGCAGCGGTTTGAAAAAGCATATTATCCGCAAAAACACAGTCTCCCTGTAGGTATTTTTTTTCCTTCCTTCCTTCCTTCCTTCCTTCCTTCCTTCCTTCCTTCCTTCCTTCCTTCCTTCCTTCCTTCCTTCCTTCCTTCCTTCCTTCCTTCCTTCCTTCCTTTCTTTCTTTCTTTCTTTCTTTCTTTCTTCCTTCCATCCACCTCACTTCCTAGACTCTGCACAAGAATATAGAACCATAATCAGGTAAAAAGTGTAATTGTTTTTCTTTTTTTGGTCAAATGTGTCTGATTATAGATGAGGTACAATAAGTGTAACAACGTCATGCTGCTTGCTTGCTCTGCCTTGCAAACACACGTGACCACTCTCGTGAAGCATTTTACCAGTTGCTTCACGGAAAAGCTAGCTATTCGGCGGCAGACAATTCAGGCTGAGGAGTGAATTTTCACACATCCCTATGTGCTACATATTGTAAGGAAACACATTAGTATTCCCCAGGTGTGTGTTGGGATATGAAAAACAGCACCACAAAATCCTTCTAATGTTCATACGCATCGGTTTATCTACTTTGCTATTCTACAGTGTGTTGTTTTCAACAGTATGGAATCTTGTACTGAGAGTGAAGGAACTTCAAAGAATTGTATACATGTAACCGACACATTTACAAATCACTATACAGACAAGTACAATGACACAGTATACAAAGATGTTACATTACTCATGAAGCGAAGAGATTAAGCTTCTAAATCCCTAACTGAACACACGACACACTCCTCTAACGGCTTCAGTAAATTGTGGATGTTTATTGTGGATGCCTATTTCCAAGTTAATATTTCTGCATAAATTAGGGTTTTTGTTAAAAGATCATTTTTTTAAACTCTTTCTCAAAACTTTTCAAGTTTGAACAATTTGCTCAGCTTAGCAAAATGTAGCAACATTTGTCAGTCTCATTCAAACAGTGTGTCAAAAAAGCAAACCACAAACTGTGGAGAGAGCAGAGCAGATGGCTGGAGTGGTAGAAACAGTGGGCTACCTCCCTGACAGGACATGAGGATGTCTATGGATGCGCTGTACTAGCCTGTGAGCCATGTGGAGGGTGTTTTTGTCTCACTGTTTTACTGCAGGGTCTCACTGAGAGTGGGCAAGAGATTTCCTGATATGGATCCCACCTGTTTTCATGTTCTCCAAAAAACAAGACAATCCGAAATGTTATGCTACAAGTCCACTTTGTGAGCTGTAAACACTTAAAATCCAAACTGGCCTCTCAATGATGTAAGCACTTCGATGCTTGGGTGACTCCTCTCATACTCAATTAAACAAATTTGTTTGAGTCCAGCACACATATGACGCAGATTTGAGCCGCTAAAAATAATTCAAACAAGTTGTTAGAATGTGTCACTTCCTGTTACAAATGAACAAATCAAATGTAATCATTGAAACAGCATGTCAATTGAATTATAATTGGAGTTAAAGACTTAATTCAGAAAAGCATAAGCTACTACAACACAAATCACTTTAGGACATTGAATTTAAGTTTAAGACTACATAAGGTTCAACAAAGATAAGCTGATCTTGTAAGAGTCTGTGTCTTCAAAAAAATGAAGATCCATGGTGAGATTTAAGCCCTAAAAATGTCTTATAGTCACATCCCAGACACCCTAGAGATGAAGGTGTGTCACTGTGAAGATCAATGCTCACAATGTGTTGGCTCATCATGTGTTTCTAGCAGTGGATGAGACACCAGCCATAATTGTATTTCTAGAACAATGAAAAAAAATTGTCATAATGGAGTGAAATCAGTCCAATGTCTGCAGATCTTCAGATTAAGTGCAGGACTAAATTGTTCAAGGAGACTGGAAGTGTTCTCAGTGGATGCATATGATGGAGCCAATCAACAGTTAAAGTGTGCAGGCTGTTGGAGTCCAGCAAAGGTTGCGTAACTCTGAGGTGAGTCAGTGAGTGAAGAGCTGTAGAGAGCTGGTGAATCAGGCTCTATATATGAGTGCTGTGGAGCCTGGAGTCTGCATGTGCCCCCTCAACAAGCCTGTGCCCCCTCACCAAGCCTGTGCCCCCTCACCAAGCTGGGCACTGAAACCATACAGCCATGTGGAGAGACTCCCTGTCTACAGTATGTACGGCACAGTAGCCTACACAGTCTCAGCTCTTGTCAAACCCAGGAGAGCTGAGTGAGGATAGGAGAGGAATACCAAACGTAACAGGCCATTTCATGAATAATTCACAAACAGCTTAGTGGTGTGTATGTGTTTTGGAAGGAGTGGTTGTGTGAGGAAGAGGGTACGGCCAGGAGGATCTTAAGATCTTAATTTTCTAAACACTAAACACGCTTTGAGTGGACTAATAACATTATGTCCTTCCTTTTCGCCAATTCATCAATGTCAGGAATACATTTCAGGGCACCCGTAGCGATCATTCTATATTCTATGTTCTCCATTATTTTCTCTAAATGGAGCGCATGCTTTTTGTAACTAACCAGGAGAACCTTTTTAAAAACCTCTGACAGCCTCCAGGGCCATTGGGTAGAGAGAAAGATGACTCCGCAAGGGTTACTGGGCATATGCTCTAATGGAGTAACATGTTCCTCAGGGGAGTAATAGCTGGTCGTGGGCTGGGCTGCATGTGGGCCTGGTTGGCTCCAACGATGGGCTGGAGTTAGGCTGGGGCTGGGGCTGAGGGCTAGGAAACAATTACCTTTCTGTGGATAACATTGACATGGTGGGATGGTCTCTGTCTCTTTCTCCCTCTCGTTCCAAGCAGAGAGGGGACAACAGGTTGTCATTGTCGCTCCATCTGCACCAGAGTTTAGTTTCACCCAGAGACGACATAGATACTTACTGTTGTACTACAAAAGAGATTCAGATGCATTAAAACAAACTGGTTACCACGTCTTTTGGAGTGAGGAGAAAATCTATTTACCTGAGACAAGCGTTCCCCTAAAAACTCTGTTTCGTCTAGTTTTTGTAACATTAAGAAAAGTCTGTATGTTTTGAAAATAGAAGTATGCCTCAAAATTAATTTACAATTCAATATAAGGGAGAATAATTGTCATAGTGACCAGCAACCATTTCAACCAAAAAAAAAATAACTGAACTGAGAGGCATGTAAAGTGCGATATGAAATAGAATGAAAAGGCTGGATAGTATTCACAGAAGGCAGTTGTGATACATTGGTGTTGTATTTGTGAGGCTGTGGCCTCTCTCCTGTGTGCAGAGCAGCGGAATTCTTTTTTTGGCATTTTTACAAATTAATAAAAAATGAAAGGCTGAAATGTCTTGTTATGACAATACTAAATACTTTGAGATTTGCTTAACAAGTCACATAATAAGGTGCATAGACTCACTCTGTGCAATAATAGTGTTTAACATTATTTGAATGACTACCTCATCTCTTTACCCCACACATACAATTACCTGTAAGGTCCCTCAGTCGAGAAGTGAATTTCAAACACAGATTCAACCACAAAGACCAGAGAGGTTTTCCAATGCCTCACAAAGAAGGGCACATATTGGTAGATGGGTCAAATTTTAAAAAGCAGATATTGAATATCCCTTTGAGCATGTTGAAGTTATTAATTACACTTTGGAAGGTGTATCAATACACCCAGTCACTACAAAGATACAGGCGTCCTTCTTAACTCAGTTGCCAGAGAGGAAGGAAACAGCTCAGTGATTTCACCATGAGGCCAATGGTAACTTTAGAACAGTTACAGAGTTTAATAACTGTGATAGGAGAAAACTGAGGAAGGATAAATAACATTGTAGTTACTCCACAATACTAACCTAATTGACAGAGTGAACAGAAGGAAGCCTGTACAGAATTAAAATATTCCAAAATACACATCCTGTTTGCAACAAGGCACTAAAGTAATACTGCAAAAAATGTGGCAAAGCAATTCACTTTTTGTCCTGAATACAAAGTGTTATGTTTAGGGCAAATCAACAGATTAATGAGTACCACTCTCCATATTTTCTAGCATAGTGTTATGGGTATGTTTGTTATTGTTAAGGGTAGTTTTTCAGGATAAAACATTAACGGAATGAAGCTAAGCACAGGCAAAATCCTGGAGGATAACCTGGTTCAGTCTGCTGTCCACCAAACACTGGGAGATGAATTCACCAGCATGAGCCTAAAACACAAGGCCAAATCTACACTGGAGTTGCTTACCAAGAAGACTGTGAATGTTCCTGAGTGGCCGAGTTAAAGTTTTGATATAAATCTACTTGAAAACCTATGGCAAGACCTGAAAATGGCTCTCTAGCAATGATCAACAACCAATTTGACAGAATTTGAAGATTTTTTAAAAGAATAATGGGCACATGTTGCACAATCCAGGTGTGGAAAGCTCTTACAGACTTACCCAAAAGACTCACAGCTGTATTCGCTGCCAAAGGTGCTTCTACAAAGTACTGACTTAGCGTTGTGAATACTTATGTAAATGAGATATTTCTTTATTTAATTGTCAATATATTTGCTAAACAATCTAAAAACATGTTTTCACTTTGTCATTATGGGGGATTGGTTGTAGATGGGTGAATTTTTTATTTTATTTTAATCCATTTTTACTTCAGGCTGTAACAACAGAATGTGGAATAAGTGAAGGGGTATGAATATTTTCTGAAGGCACTATACATCATGGTTCCCCAACTGACAGCCCACAGGCCGAATTTGGCCCGTGGGTGGTTTTTATTTGGCCCCCCAATATATATATATATTTGGCCCCCAATATATATATATATATATATATATATATACAGTGGGGAGAACAAGTATTTGATACACCGTCTCTCACAGTTGAAGTGTACCTATGATAAAAATTACAGACCTCTACATGCTTTGTAAGTAGGAAAACCTGCAAAATTGGCAGTGTATCAAATACTTGTTCTCCCCACTGTATATATATATATATATATATATATATATATATACACTGTATTTATTTTTACATTTTCATTGTTGGACATAAAATATTGTAAAAACTCAAAGAAATCAGCTCAAAGTTATTTTTATCTAAGAAATTGGTTCCCAGGTATTCCCACACATAATATATAGACACATGTAATTGTATACAAATGTAAGCAAAGTTTGAAATTATATAACTTTAACTATATATATTCAGGCTTTTTGCAGTTAATTTGTAGTCTACAATTATCAGTAATTATGTTCCGGCCCCCCGAACATCCTTTCAAGAACAAAATTGGCCCGCGGCTGAATCTAGTTGATGATCCCTGCTGTACATGGTACCCCTTATAGAAGTGACTCAAGCTTTGCTCTAAAAGCTCCTCTGCATTTGACAGCAACATAATATGGTGAACAGTATTGATAGAGTATAATATCGATACAAGAAGATTTTTTGGTAGATAGAATAACAAGTGAACCACAAAGACCTGCAGTATCAAAGACGGTCTCCGCTACAGTATGTGTTGAATACCCTTGACTGGTAATATATTTTCTACAACTTGCCTTTATCCTACATAAATACAATAAAAGGGCATCTGGGATACCATTTTTTAAATGTTTTATATGGTGTCTTTTCAGTGCAATACTACAGGATATATACGACACTTTGTTTTGACAAAAACCCAGGGGTGTACGATGCCCAATTAAAACTCCCCTGTGCTATAAAACAACTGCAAAATAAACAATCATTCCAGCTGAGAGAAAATACAGTAAGTGTTGAAATGGTGGTTTATCCCCTATATACACTACCGTTCAAAAGTTTGGGGTCACTTAGAAATATCCTTGTTTTTGAAAGAGAATCACATCTTTTGGCCATTAAAATAACATCAAATTGATCAGAAATACTGTGTACAGAATGTTAATGCTGTATATGACTATTGTAGCTGGAAAGGGCTGATTTTCTAAATGGAATATCTACATACTGTACAGAGGCCCGTTATCAGCAACCATCACTCCTGTGTAATGGCACGTTGTGTTAGCTTATCCAAGTTTATTGTTTTAAATGGCTAATTGATCATTAGAAAACACTTTTGTAAATATGTTAGCACAACTGAAAACTGTAGTTCTGATTAAAGAAGCAATAAAACTGGACTTCTTTAGACTATTTGAGTATCTGGGGCATCAGCATTTGAGGGTTCAATGACAGGCTCAAAATGGCCAGAAACAAATAACTTTCTTCTGAAACTCATCAGTCTATTCTTGTTCTGAGAAATTAAAGCTATTCCATTCAAGAAATTGCCAAGAAACTGAAGATCTTGTACAACGCTGTGTACTACTCCCTCTACAGAACAGCGCAAACTATCTCTAACCAGAATAGAAAGAGGAGTGGGAGGCCCCGGTGCACAACTGAGCAAGAGGACAAGTATATTAGAGTGTCTAGTTTGAGAAACAGAAGCCTCACAAGTCCTCAACTGGCAGCTTCATTAAATAGGACCTGCAAAACACCAGTCTCAATGTCAATAGGGAAGAGGTAACTCCGGGATGCTGGTCTTCTAGACAGAGTTGCAAAGAAAAAGCCATATCTCAGACTGGCCAATAAAAATAAAAGATTAAGATGGGCAAAAGAACACAGAAACTGGACAGAGGAACTCTGCCTAGAAGGCCAGCATCCAAAATATGATCATTCTATCCAGTGGCGACCTGTCATTCAGGGCTTGTTGGGTTTGCAAACAATGTAAAAACAATTATCATTGAGTTAACAAAGCTGCATACAAACATGGTCTCTTTTTTGATGTCTTGAGTAAGGCAGCTCCAAAATGCAGGTGTTTGAGCCTAGCTCAGTGCTTTCTGTGGTGGTGGAGCAGCCAGCGGAAAATATCAAATCAAAATCAAATCAAATGTATTTATATAGCCCTTCGTACATCAGCTGATATCTCAAAGTGATGTACAGAAACCCAGCCTAAAACCCCGAACAGCAAGCAATGCAGGTGTAGAAGCACGGTGGCTAGGAAAAACTCCCTAGAAAGGCCATAACCTAGGAAGAAACCTAGAGAGGAACCAGGCTATGAGGGGTGGCCAGTCCTCTTCTGGCTGTGCTGGGTGGAGATTATAACAGAACATGGCCAAGATGTTCAAATGTTCATAAATGACCAGCATGGTCAAATAATATTAATCACAGGCAGAACAGTTGAAACTGGAGCAGCAGCATGGCCAGGTGGACTGGGGACAGCAAGGATTCATCATGCCAGGTAGTCCTGAGGCATGGTCCTAGGGCTCAGGTCCTCTGAGAGAGAGAAAGAAAGAGAGAAAGAGAGAATTAGAGAGCATACTTAAATTCACACAGGACACCGGATAAGAACAGATAAGTACTCCAAATATAACAAACTGACCCTAGCCCCCCGACACAAACTACTGCAGCATAAATACTGGAGGCTGAGACAGGAGGGGTCAGGAGACAAAATACAGAGCATAAGGGTTGGAAATGTTCTCTAACTGCGCCATGATTGGCTCATGCTCTGTTCCTCATGGGGGCACTGTGTCACTGTAAAAAATATACAGGGAGACCTTGAAAATTCAAGCCCCTTGGGTGCTGCCAAAGATTTACATTAGAAGTGCCCATCCAAGAAGGCTCAAGGTCATTAGCCACAAATAAAATGACGTCAAATCGCATTATATATACCGTAGCTTTGAATGGACTGATTGGACTTTCAAAATCTTAGCTAGCAAGCTCGACAAGCAGACATCATCATGAATTGCTCCGACTGAGAAAAAATGTTTTGGACGGTCATTCAACTCGGCATTCCAAGTGGGGAACTCAGGCCTCTTTCTAGAGCTCCGACCTGAAGATCACTGACGTCATGATTCAACCTTTTTCCCAGTTCTCAGTTGTCTTGAAAGCACCATAAATCCAGAGAATGTCAGACTCTGATGACAAAGTTTGATGACAAAATTTGCCTCCAAGAAAGACTGCCGTGCCACCTTCCTGTTCAGGTGAGCACAGCACAACAATGTGAGTCCCAAAATGTATTGTATGCTGCTGCATAAATTATGCAATAAGCCAGGGATATATGCATAATGTAGCTGAGAAAGTAATACTGAGTGTATGTTGTGTAGTAAGCTGTTAGTAGCCCATGTGTCTCGACCTAATAATATGGTCCCTTGCCCCATCATAACTTAGCCTACTGTTCTGACTTGGTGGTGCACATGTAGCCTATAGCCTGTTTTAGAGAAATATCATCATCTAATATTGTAAGAGCTTTCATTGTCTGCTTATATGCCCCCTGTATTTATCCTACGGTTCTGACTTGCTATACAGGGAGAATACAGTAAGAACAGCCCATGTTCTGAATTCTGTCACTGTACAATTCAAAAGTGCTGAACAAATAGTTATATTGACTACATCCGTCTTAGCTCGCTCATTAATGTCTTAAGCAAAATTACGGATTGCCTCTTATCCGCTCATCATTCCCTTATGCCATAGTTTGTGCATCTCAAATGTCAGTAGAAACCACATTTGTTCAAACAAGTCAGCCAAATCAGCTATGTTATTTAAAAAGGCAGTAAATGAGGCTGAATGAACTGTTTCACTTCCAGACAAGGCTCGCTGATACCACTGCTACACCTGGCTAAGGATTCACTCCATGGTGCTGAAAAGAAAGCTCTGCTGTTGGGACAGATTTATGTAGGCCCTAACAGTTTGTGGACACCGTTTGTCACAGTTATAGTGCAATTAATGTATTGTTTAGTGTTGTGTTGTTTCGTGGCTTTGCTGGCATGCATCTAAAAAACAAATGTTGAGTTTTCCCCACCAAGATTCACATGCTAAAATCACCGTTGATTCTATTTGAAAATACTAAGACACTATAAACAGAATAAAAGAGAATGGGTTAGTAATGTTTGTTTTTAAACTAATGTCTCCAAGCATCAGTGAATAAAGAATAAACAACTCTGTCACAAAATAAATAATGAAAGCAAAATCTGAGACAAAAGTCTCCTTCATGGTAATTTAATGAAAGGGTTTGTCTTGAGAAAAAAGTTAGGACACGTTTCATTTCCAGCCTATAACATCATCCAATTGGACTGGAAAAGACTGTAAACCGACTGGTTTTCTCTCTTGAGAAGTTGTCGACTGTAATGTACTATTACAGGCAAGATAATAATTCACAACATGGCAATATACACAAGGAAGAATTGTTCAATATTACACAGTTTGTGCCCATACCAATCTGTGCATTTTTTTTCAGTGTCCATGAAGACACTTTGGGCTGATAAATGTTAGCAAAGGTGCTGATGATAAAATATGCTAAACTATTCCCACTGTTATTTGGATCAATATGATGAAAATATTGTCAATAGCTTCTATCTCAGTTACAGGGCAATTAGTGTACCTTTGGCTTGTTTTTGAAGTTTAGGTTTATGTAGCGCAGTAAGTCACAGAGAAAAAAAAGATCACTGTTGGTTTATCTCTTCAACAGCCATCGTACAGGAAGTTTAAAAGTTGAGCAGAGGTTAATTCAAATAATTCATGCCATCTCCACATAACATACGTGTTAGGAAAGTAACACAGAAATCCTTTGACCTTTATGACTTGTCTGGAGCTCCAGCGACCCAAACACAGTGATAAACTGGAGTCTTGTTCTGACGTCGGTCAGTCTCTTATCTGGTTAACATTCTCAATATCAGGGCTTTGACCATAACCAAATGTATTCAGTTATTTATTCCTGTCTGAAATCAGAGTGGATCCAAAAAGGAAAAAGATGTCCTTTCACTGCCTAACAGGGTTTTATCGCTGCTGTCCACGACACTCCATTTTAATCTTCAGTGAATAGCTATAAAGCAAAGAACTCAGCAATTATGTGTGTTATGACACTGCCAGAATCAAGAAATCCCATCCCACAACAAAGACCACATCCTCCTTCATCTTCCCTTAACATCCTCCCTTCCTTTAATGGCAGGGAAGAGAGACAAGAGCCTTGTTATTGCACCGGACGATCTAATAACTATCTTACCCTGCGCTAATCTATTCTGCCTGCCCTCCCGTCTGTCTTCAGCTTGGTACTGTAGGGACAGCTTCTAGGAGGCCATTGTGCCCCGGCGCTGGCTGGCTGGCACCGCCTAAGCTCGGCTCAGGAACATGGGACCCAATTAGAATAATGTATTTGCAAGGCGAGTCTGCAGCCAGGTGCAAATGAGGTCACCCTTCTGTAGGTATTTACTGCCAACTAGAACTAGACCTCTCGGGACAAGGAACCATGAAGGATGGACCTGGGTAACAGGGGGTGTTGAGTTGGCCAACATCCTTCCCACCTCCCCCACCACACTGTCACACACACACATCAACACCGTCACACAGGTGTCACACAGGTGTCACCAAGTGACACGATCCAGATTCATCACCTAGACACCTCAGTGAGGCCCCAAAAGGCGAATTTATTAATATGATGTAGTTTCAGTTTCACAACAGAATCTTAATTATCATCCAAACCATCTCACATGGGGTTTAGAATGTTGGGGGAAAAAGAGGAGGCTGGCATGGGTCTTTAAGCAACATAATGTCTCCTATTTACTGTTACATAGCCTTTTATGTTATGTCCAAAGTCCCCGGTGGGCCCCAAAGCAGAGTTGCTATGACCTCAGACAACCTGGTGTTCTTATAGTCAAACCTCAGTTCACCCAAGTCTGTCTAATGTTTCCACTGAAAGCCAACAACAAATCCCATACAGGCCATAGGAAACCAGCAAAAAGAGATCACGTAAACAAACAGAAATCAGCAGAACATAATGTGAGGCTACAGACTTCTGCACAGTTTGATACCAGCCTCCTAACCTGCTAAAACAATATTGACCAGAGATGTAGACTGCAGATTTCCCTCTTGCTACATTCTGCTTTCAATTGCAGCCCTGTCAATTACTGCACTCGGCATGTTCACCAATGATCCAGAGTGCTGCTTCCCAGAGTTCATTAACTGGTAGTTCGCCCCTAGGAACCCTGGTGTATGTGAGGCTGGCCAGCCGGAGTAAGTGGGACTCCAGGGTTAAAGATGTGCCAGCATACCTTGTGCCTCTATCCGACTTGGCCTCAGTCTGCTGGGCCAGACCAGGTGCTCCACAGGGCTCCACAGAGTCTTCTACGTATGACTGAGTGACAGGTCCATTAAGACAGGGGGGAAGGGAGACAGAGACAGAGACAGAGACAGAGACAGAGACAGAGAGGGAGAGGGAGAGGGAGAGGGAGAGAGAGAGAGAGAGAGAGAGAGAGTGACTGATGAAATTAGAGGGGAGACCAACAATAGCTTGTTCTTCAATGATTATCTCCTGTTAAGTCATCCCTGATCAGCACACTGTGAGAGTAACTAAATTATATAAAAACTCAAAATAGCCTGTGAAAACGTATCTATCCATTTTACTTTCTGAAGCTATTAAAGAATACATAAATACTTTTACAATCATGTGTCTAAATCGAATGTTTTTGAAATTAGTCATTGCTGTAGTGCAGTGGTTAAATTCCAGCTAGGCTTTTAGCACTTGGTTGGGATGGTTATTTTTATTGGAGGTCATTTACATAGCTGAATTAGAAAGTTATTTTGAGTGTTGTCTCCTGAGAACCTTCTTTTGGAAGTATTATGCTAACAGTGGCATTGAAGAGCCTACTGTAGATGGGACACCGCAGCTTTGTACTTCTCCAAGGCAGCGCTGCGATTAAGTCCTGAGATGGTCTCTCAGAACAAATGGAATAATTATTCTTGCTTAGGTCGCCATGTCAGCCATGTCAAGTTGTGAAACCTTGGAGAGTCTGACACAAAAATAGCTTACCACTCTTTCTTTGCCACCAGACATGAAGGTGGACTAATGATCTACCTGTATTGTTGAATCATTTCTGGCAATGTAGTGAAAAACCACATCACCACCTTATTTAGTCAAAATTGGTTTCAAATATGAGTTTCAAAACTTTTAGAACAATCAAAATTCTGCTGAGATAAGTTATTTTTCATTGTAAGGTGATGTTTAATGTTACATTTTCATGGTATGTATTTAAATGTAAGTTTTTCTATCAACCCTGACGCCTCTATTTTTGGCTGGCGCTAAGGAGGTGCAAGTGTCAAAAGCTTGTTAGTTTGAAGCGTTATCATTTTTTTTTAAATACTTGAGGTGTGTTCTTAAAAACAAGCGCAAAAGTGACATTATCATGCAGCGCTAATGAGAAGTTTTAAGACCTCCCAAAATCAGGTCTTAATGGTAACACAGTTGATAATGGCATGTATTTTGAGAGTGTAGACTATCCAGCCATGATGCACAGTGCCCATGGAAGAGAGATGTGCCTTTTGTATTGGTGAATCTCGTATTTAGAAACAATTGGTTTCCCCATAATCGAGGCTGGTTTAGCAGCATCGCATAGGTGTGTCTATTTATCCTGGACACGAGTCGAAGTAACCTATTTATCCTGGACATGAGCCGAGTAGCCTATTTATCCTGGACATTAGCCGACTAGTCTATTTATCCTGGACATGAGCCGAGTAGCCTATTTATCCTGGACATGAGCCGAGTAGTCTATTTATCCTGGACATGAGCCGAGTAGCCTATTTATCCTGGACATGAGCCGAGTAGTCTATTTATCCTGGACATGAACCGAGTAGTCTATTTATCCTGGACATGAACCGAGTAGTCTATTCATCCTGGACATGAGCCGAGTAGTCTATTTATCCTGGACATGAACCGAGTAGTCTATTTATCCTGGACATGAACCGAGTAGTCTATTTATCCTGGACATGAGCCGAGTAGTCTATTGATCCTGGACATGAACCGAGTAGTCTATTTATCCTGGACATGAGCCGAGTAGTCTATTTATCCTGGACATGAGCCGAGTAGTCTATTTATCCTGGACATGAACCGAGTAGCCTATTAATCCTGGACATGAGCCGAGTAGCCTATTTATCCTGGACATGAACCGAGTAGCCTATTTATCCTGGACATGAGCCGAGTAGCCTATTTATCCTGGACATTAGCCGAGTAGTCTCTTTATCCTGGACATGAGCCGAGTAGTCTATTTATCCTGGACATGAGCTGAGTAGCCTATTTATCCTGGACATTAGCCGAGTAGCCTTTTTATCCTGGACATGAGCCGAGTAGTCTATTTATCCTGGACATGAGCTGAGTAGCCTATTTATCCTGGACATGAGCCGAGTAGCCTATTTATCCTGGACATGAGCGGAGTAGCCTATTTATCCTGGACATGAACCGAGTAGCCTATTTATCCTGGACATTAGCCGAGTAGCCTAATTATCCTGGACATTAGCCGAGTAGCCTATTTATCCTGGACATTAGCCGAGTAGCCTATTTATCCTGGACATTAGCCGAGTAGCCTATTTATCCTGGACATGAACCGAGTAGCCTATTTATCCTGGACATGAACCGAGTAGCCTATTTATCCTGGACATTAGCCGAGTAGCCTATTTATCCTGGACATTAGCCGAGTAGCCTATTTATCCTGGACATGAACCGAGTAGCCTATTTATCCTGGACATGAGCGGAGTAGCCTATTTATCCTGGACATGAGCCGAGTAGCCTATTTATCCTGGACATTAGCCGAGTAGCCTATTTATCCTGGACATGAGCCGAGTAGCCTATTTATCCTGGACATTAGCCGAGTAGCCTTTTTATCCTGGACATGAGCCGAGTAGCCTATTTATCCTGGACATGAGCCGAGTAGCCTATTTATCCTGGACATGAGCCGAGTAGCCTATTTATCCTGGACATGAGCCGAGTAGCCTATTTATCCTGGACATGAGCCGACTAGCCTATTTATCCTGGACATTAGCCGAGTTTTTTAATAATCTGATTCACACATAGGCAAAGATACGATTGACCGGAGCCTACTATTTTGTATAGACGTGAGAATGTTATGCATAAAGATATTTAGGCCTACGTGTGCACACAGTGCCATGGAACGAGTGAAGCGATTTATGATATCATGCTTCTGATCCCATCCTATTTAGAAATGTTGTTGTTGTCTTACAAAACAGATTGTTTGTTTTCTGCTTCATATCAAGCCCTCTATAGGCTACCCTTACCCTAGTCCTAGTCTACTAAAAATGTTCGCATACATAGGTTCGGTTTGCTCCTAGCAGAACGCGGCTCGGCGAAGGGACCAGCTGTGCTCGCATACTCCCATACTACCTTTGCTTGAAAAACGACATAAAAAGCAACAAAATTAGTGTTTGTCCCACTTGAGCCACAATAGCAACAACATAGCCAGAAACACTTCCAAATAGTCCAAATTAATCTAAGATAAATTAAGTAATCTGTCATTCATTTTGAAGCTTTTGTGGAGGTGGTCTTAGTCACCAAATTTTACATACAGCTAAGACATTTTATGCAGCATTTCTCATTTGAAAAAATGTGCATTAAAACTGTCACGTCCTGACCTTAGTTCCTTTTTTATGTCTCTATTTTGGTTTGGTCAGGGCGTGAGTTGGGGTGGGCATTCTATGTTTTGTTCTGTGTGTTGTATTTCTATGTGTTTGGCCTGGTATGGTTCCCAATCAGAGGCACCTGTCAATCGTTGTCTCTGATTGAGAACCATACTTAGGTAGCCTGTTTCCACCTGTGTTTGTAGGTAGTTGTTTTCTGTTTTTGTATTCTGTACCAGACAGAACTGTTTCGGTTTCGTTCATTCTCTTTTGTTGTTTTTCCATTCGGGGTTCAATTCATAATAAAAGATGAACACGTACCACGCTGCACCTTGGTCCTCACCTTCTTCAACCCACGACAGCCGTTACAAAAACTAGTCGTCTCTGGTTGAATGAATGACAACAAAGACTTCATGTTACCACTCCTACTTGGAGTAGTACTATTGACCAATCAACGAAGAAGAGGCATAGACTTCGCCTACCAAAACTTTAACTTGCCGTTAAGAAGAAAATGTGTGTGCACAAACAGCTGAAAAAATACCTGATACAATGGTACAAAGCACAGAATGTCAGCTTTTATTTGAAGGTATTATCATCCATATCGAGTGAACGGTTTAGAAATTACAGCACTTTTTATACACAGTCCCCCCATTTTAAGGGACCAAAAGTATCGGGACAAATTCACATACAGTTGAAGTCGGAAGTTTACATACACTTATGTTGGTGTCATTAAAGCCCATTTTTCAACCCCTAGACAAATTTCATGTTAACAAACTATAGTTTTGGCAAGTCATTTAGGACATCTACTTTGTGCATGACACAAGTAATTTTCCAACAATTGTTTACAGACAGATTATTTCACTTACAATTTACTGTATTACAATTCCAGTGGGTCAGAAGTTTACATACATTAAGTTGACTGTGCATTTAACAGCTTGGGAAAATCCAGAAAATTATGTCATGGCCTTAGAAGCTTCTGATAGGCTAATTGACATCATTTGAGTCAATTGGAGGTGTACCTGTGGATGTATTTCAAAGCCTACCTTCAAACTCAGGGCCTCTTTGCTTGACATCATAGGAAAATCAAAAGAAATCAGCCAAGACCTCAGAAAAAATTTGTAGGCCTCCACAAGTCTGGTTAATCCTTGGGAGCAATTTCCAAACGCCTGAAGGTATCACGTTCATCTGTACAAACAATAGTACGCAAGTATAAACACCATGGGACCACGCAGCTATCATACCGCTCAGGAAGGGAATGCGTTCTGTCTCCTAGAGATGAATGTACTTTGGTGCGAAAAGTGCAAATCAATCCCAGAACAACAGCAAAGGACCTTGTGAAGATGCTGGAGGAAACATACCCAAAAGTATCTGTATCCACAGTAAAACGGGTCCTATATCGATCTAACCTGAAAGGCTGCTCAGCAAGTAAGAAGCCACTGTCCCAAACCGCCATAAAAAAGCCAGACTATGGTTTGCAACTGAACATGGGGACAAAGATCGTACTTTTTGGAGAAATGTCCTCTGGTCTAATAGAACTGTTTGGCCATAATGGCCATCATCATGTTTGGAGGAAAATTGGGGAGGCTTGCAAGCCAAAGAACACCATCCCAACCGTGAAGCACAGGGGTGGCAGCATCATTTTGTGGGGGTGCTTTGCTGCAGGAGGGACTGGTGCACTTCACAAAATAGATGGCATCACGAGGGAGGAAAATTATGTGGATATATTGAAGCAATATCTCAAGACATGAGTCAGGAAGTTAAAGCTTGGTCGCAAATGCGTCTTCCAAGTGGACAATGACCCCAAGCACACTTCCAAAGTTGTGGCAAAATGGCTTAAGGACAACAAAGTCAAGGTATTGGAGTGACCATCACAAAGCCCTGACCTCAATCCTATAGAACATTTGTGGGCGGAATTGAAAAAGCATGTGCGAGCAAGGAGGCCTCCAAACCTGACTCAGTTACACCAGCTCTGTCAGGAGGAATGGGTCAAAATTCACCCAACTTATTGTGGGAAGCTTGTGGAAGGCTACCCGAAACGTTTGACCCAAGTTAAACAATTTAAAGGTAATGCTAACAAATACTAATTGAGTGTATGTAAACTTCTGACCCACTGGGAATGTGATGAAAGAAATAAAAGCTGAAATAAATCATTCTCTCTACTATTATTCTGACATTTCACATTCTTAAAATTAAGTGGTGATTCTAACTGACCTAAAACAGGGAATCTTTACTAGGATTAAATGTCAGGAATTGTGAAAAACTTAGTTTAAATGTATTTGGCTAAGGTGTATGTAAACTTCAGTCTTCAACTGTGTATTAAAGTAGTAAAGAGTTAATTAGTTGGTCCCATATTCATAGCACACAATGACTATATCAAGCTTGTTATTTTTTTGGGTTGTGTTTCAGATCATTTTGTGCCCAATAGAAATCAATGGTAAATAGTGTAAAACAGAGTTGACTGGCCACTATTTAACAGAGGATCACAGCTATATTTATTGTTCAATTCTTAAAATGAAGCACATTAATCTGATATACAACTGGTGTAGCCTACCTGGCATACTGAAAACATAACCGCATGTAACCTCCATTCACTATTCAGTGTAGGCTACGGATGACATGTTTTCCTTCCATTTAGAATAGTCTGACGGGTGAGAATATTATCAAGTTCTTGTCAAATTGTTATCAAGTGCTTGTCAGATTGTGAATGAGATCTTTATGAAGTGTGCACGACCTGCACGAGAAACAGCCTTTCATGAGACTTTTTACCCACTCACTGGTTGAATCAACGTTGCTTCCACGTTATTTCAATTAAATTATATTGAACCAATGTGGAATAGACGTTGAATTAATGTCTGTGCCCAGTCGTATCATGCAGCCATAGAACGTGTTAGAAATCAAAACATATAGACTACATATAGACTAAGGTTCGTATCTAAAGATCCATAACTAACTCTTAATGAAGCGTATAGGAGGACCTGTTTCAAATAATAATAATAATTATTATTATTATTATTATTATTATTATTGTTAATCGCTCAACACAGAACATCCGCTTGTGCACACTTCCTCAGAAATCTTCCTATTTTATTCAGCTATGTTTAATTATATTCTCCTTATTATAAAATAATATAGAGTAATACCACGGAACTCTAAGCAAATCTTGTCTGCTTAATGAGCTAGTGTAGCCCACAGCCATATGGCATAGCCAGATCAGGACCTAACATAAGGACAACGCAGAGTATGCTATTCTGTTCCTCTGAAATAGACTACATTTCAGATCAAATTTAATTTGTCACATGCGCCAAATAAAACAGGTGTAGACCGTACAGTAAAATGCTTACTTACGAGCCCCTAACCAACAGTGCAGTTTCAAAACAATACAGATAAGAATAAGAGTTAAAAGTAGCATGTAATTACAGAGGAGCAGTAAAACAATAACAATATAAACGGGGTATATGCGGGGGCACCGGTTAGTTAGTATGTACATGTAGATAGAGTTCATTAAAGTTACTATGCATAGATGACAACAGAGAGTGGCAGTGGTGTGGAGAGGGGGAAATGTGAGTAGTCTGGGTAGCCATTTGACTAAATGTTCAGGAGTCTTATGGCGTGGGGGTAGAAGCTGTTTAAAAGCCTCTTGGACCTAGAGTTGGTGCTCCGGTACCGCTTGCCGTGTGGTAGGAGAGAGAACAGTCTATGACCAGGGAGGATGGAGACTTTGACCATTTTTCAGGGCCTTCCTCTGACACTGCCTGGTATAGAGGTCCTGGATGGCACGAAGCTTGGCCCCAGTGATGCACTGGGCCTTTCGCACTACCCTCTGTAGTGCCTTGTGGTTGGAGGCCGAGCAGTTGCCAGGTAGTGATGCAACCAGTCAGATGGTCTTGATGGTGCAGCTGTAGAACCTTTTGAGGATCTGAGGACCCATGACAAATCTTTTCAGTCTCCTGAGGGGGAATAGGTTTTGTCATGCCCGTTTCATGACTGTCATGGTTCGCTTGGACCATGTTAGTTTGTTGGTGATGTGGACATCAAGGAACTTGAAGCTCTCAACCTGCTCCACTGCAGCCCTGTCGATGAGAATGGGGGTGTGCTCTGTCCTCTTTTTCCTGTAGTCCGCAATCATCTCCTTTGTCTTGATCACGTTGAGGGAGAGGTTGTTATCCTGGCACCACACGGCCAGGTCTCTGACCTCCTCCCTATAGGTTATTTCGTTGATGTCGTTGATCAGGCCTAACACTGTTGTGTCATCTGCAAATGTAATGATGGTGTAGGAGTCGTGCCTGGCCGTGCCGTCATGAGTGAACAGGGAGTACAGGAGGGGGCTGAGCACGCACCCCTGAAGGACCCCAGTGTTGAAGTGTTGAGGATAAGCGTGGCGGATGTGTTGTTATCGACCCTTACCACCGTCAGGAAGTCAAGAATCCTGTTGCAGAGGGAGGTGCTTAGTCCCAGGGTCCTTAGCTTATTGATGAGCTTTGAGGGCACTATGGTGTTGAACACTGAGCTGTGTCAATGAATAGCATTCTCACATACTGTAGGTGATCATTCTGTCCAGGTGGGAAAGGGCAGTGTGGATTGCAATAGAGACTGCATCATCTGTGGATCTGTAAGGGCGGTATGCAAATTGGAGTGGGTCTAGAGTTTCTGGGATGATGGTGTTGATGTGAACCATGACCAGCCTTTCAGAGCACTTCATGGCTACAGATGTGAGCGCTACGGGTCGGTAGTCATTTAGGCAGATTACCTTAGTGTTCTTGGGCACAGACACTATGGTGGTCTGCTCAAAACACGTTGGTATTACAGACTCGGACAGGGAGAGGTTGAAAATGTCAGTGAAGACACTTGCTAGTTGGTCAGCGCATGCTCGCAGTACACGTCCTGGTAATCTGTCTGGCCCTGTGACCTTACTCACATCGGCTGTGGAGCGTGTGATCACACAGTCTTCTGGTAGAGCTGGTGCTCTCATGCATGTTTCAGTGTTATTTGCCTCGAAGCGAGCATAGAAATAGTTTAGCTCGTCCGGTAGGCTCGTGTCACTGGGCAGCTCTCGGCTGTGCTTTCCTGTGTAGTCTGTAATGGTTTGCAGGCCCTGTCACACCCGACGAGCGTCAGAGCCAGTGTAGTACGACTCGATCTTTGTCCAGTATTTATGCTTTGCCTGTTTGATGGTTCGTCGGAGGGTATAGCGAAATTTCTTATAAGCTTCCAGGTTAAAGTCCCGCACCTTGAAAGTGGCAGCTCTAGCCTTTAGCTCAGTGCAAATACTGCCTGTAATCCATGGATGCTGGTTGAGGTATGTACGTACGGTCACTGTGGGGATGACGTCATCGATGCACTTACTGATGAAGCCAATGATAGATGTGGTGTACTCCTCAATGCCATTGGAGGAATGCTGTAACATATTCTAGTCTATGCTACAAAACAGTCCTGTAGCTTAGCATCTACTTCATCTGACCACTTTTTTTAATGATCTAGTCACTGGTGCTTCCTGCTTTAATTTTTGCTTGTAAGCAGGAATCAGGAGGATAGAATTATGGTCAGATTTGCCAAATAGAGGGCGAGGGAGAGCTTTGTACGCATCTCTGTGTGTGGAGTATAGGTGGTCCAGAGTTCTTTTCCCTCTGGTTGCACAGTTAACATGTTGATAGAAATTAGATAAAACTGATTTAAGTTTCGCTGCATTAAAGTCCCGGCTACTAGGAGCGCCGCCTCTTGGTGAGCGTTTTCTTGTTCGCTTATGGCGGAATACAGCTCATTCAATGCTATTCAACAACATTCAACAGCTACAAAGAATATAGATGAGAACTCTCTCGGTAGGTAATGGGGTCTGCAGCTTATCATGAGAAACTCTACCTCAGGCGAGCAATGGCTCGAGACTTCCTTAGATATTGTGCACCAGCTGTTGTTTACAAAAATGCACAGACCGCCGCCCCTTGTCTTACCAGATGCCACTGCTCTATCCTGCCGGGTACATCATATAACCAGCCAGCTGTATGTTGATATTGTCGTCGTTCAGCCACAACCCTGTGAAGCATAAGATGTTACAGTTTTTAATGTCCCGTTGGTAGTTTAGTCTTCCCAATAACTTGTCCATTTTATTGTCCAAAGATTGCATGTTTGCGAGCAGAATTGAGGGGAGTGGCGGTTTATTCGATCGCCTCCTACTCCTCAGAAGGCATCCCGCCTTCTGGCCTCTCTTTCTCCGCCTCCTCTTCACGCAGATCACTGTGGTCGAGGCCTGTTCCCGAGGGAGCCGTATATCCTCCACCTCGGCTCATCAGAGTCGTGAAAGAAGAAAAAGGATTCTGCTAGCCAGTGGTGAGTAATCGCAGTCCTGATGTATAGAAGTTATTTTCGGTCATAAGAGACGGGAACATTATGTACAAAAATAGTAAAAAAATAAGTTACAAACAACGTAGGTAAACGAGCAAAAAAATCACAATCGGTTGGGGGCACGTAAAACGTCTGCCTTCTGCTCCTGCGTCATTTCTTCATATAATAAAGTTTCTTTAGACCAGCCTAAAATAAATCATGGACTTATTGTGATGTAGGCTATATGAAATTGATTTATTTTACGTCAATTATCATGAGAGAGGCAGGTATTTGCATGCCATTTTCTGGCTGATTAAACGTAATGATCGTCACAGCCCTACTCACACATACAATAGGGCCTACAATTCACAGGAACCTCGTTGTTTTGGGGGGAAGTGCGATGCGTAAAGACATGTACTGTATGCTAGGCTCATTGAAGCCAATTACAACAACGTTGACTGCCGACACTCCAAACATAGGCAAATGAGCAAACACTGGCATTTTATGGTTGCTATTACTTGTTACTGTAGCTTATGCTATTTAATAAACTGTAGTATTAATCCCCAGTGGACCAGGACAAGGCACTCATAATTCCAGCTGTGAAATAGCAAAAATATTTGTGATATATTACCCTACTGTCAGATCTTACATTTACCATTGCGTTAGGGCCCCATTTTAACAGACCTAAGTATCCATTTCACATAAGATCCGTCAGCAAGTTCCTCATTACCCTAAGGTTCACATCTGCATGCCCTTATAGAGACTTTTCCCCTGCCGTTAGTGCAAACCTGAGAGACCTCGGCGGAGCCTTGATACATGGCAAATTGAGCAACTAAGCAACCAAAGCCTTTACTTCTAAGTGAAAAACTCCATTAGCAGGATACGCTTCTCATTGTTTGTGTCAGAATTTAATGCTGTTTTGATTTCTATCGCCATTATAATACTGAACTGAGAGCCACTTTTGAAGTGCCCTTGCTGGAAGTCGCAGACATGACCGGCTGTGTTTGTGTGAGTTGCCGTGGGTGATTAATATGGCTGGGAAGTGAAAGGGAGCTAGTCTTCACACTGAGAATAAATCAGGAGTCGTCGGCAGGCAGGCACACTGAGAGGAGAGAAGTAGAAGTAAAGAACGGGAACCACCTACACATATAATAACTTACCATCGCAGTGCTACACTGCAACTTATCAAAGGGGGCTGTAGGTGACACCTTGCCAATCCACTCCCACACAACCTCCATTCATTTGCTGTTCAAAGGACAGATACAGGACATATACTGTTGGGCAAATGGTGTCTTTTCAGCTAATTTAGGAAACAGATTTTTACATTCAATACATAGAGAAGCTGCTGCATTTAGATTAAGTAATCCAAAACACGTAAATCATAAGTATGTATTCATTTAGTGAATGTTCTGGGCATCTTCTTGCTGGTTGACTGAGTCTCCCCAGGCAGGAAGACAACACAGCTATTAGGCCTCCTCTTTCAGAGTAAAAGCCTTGTTCATTAGTTATAAATAATGGAATACGAGAGCAGAGGGTGTGGAAGGGACTGCTTTCCATTGTTGGGCCACTCTGTGTACTTAATGAATAGCTCCAGCTAAGAGCCATTAACGTGGCCTGTAATGGACATCATGAGTTTCTCTCTGCCTCCTCAGGTCACTAAACAGAGCACTTCCATTTAGGAGTTTACACTGAGCTTGTTATGATCCGTTAGTATTCACACTCGATAAATGGCATTGTGATTGGACCCGTGGGTAGGATAAAATCGACAATCTACTCTACTGGTGAAGTAGAAGAAGAAAAGGAAGCCATGCTTTTCCTGCTGTGTGGAGCCATATCGTTGACTGGCGATGTGATCATGTTTTACTGAGGGTAGAGAGTTCTATTACATACGTACATTTGTCTTTTAACGGTGTAAATATTCACTGATAATAACCTTCTAGGAGGCTATAGCAAATCATTTCCAGGAATATAGAACATCTATGATCTCTCCATAGAATTAGGATTTTTATGGCTCACTATTCCTGGAAATTGTAGTACTGCTTTTCTAAGGCCAAGGGAAATCAAGCAGCATGCAGCGTTCTTTACAATTCTTGATGTATTGAACGTGCATAGCACTCCGCCCTCCCTCCTCCAAGTCACTTGACTAGGATCTAATATAAAGGTGCTGTGAGCAGCAGTTGGATTAGAACCTACAGTAAAAAGGACATGAAATTCTCTCAACTCGGTCATCTCAGAGGAGGGAATAGCATTTACTTTACTGTTGACCTAATGCCTTATAGCTCTCAAAGCCTTCTCCCATCATCTTTAGCTATGAGTGATCACACAGCCTGGCTCATATCTCTCTCTCTCTCCCCCTCTCCCTCTCTCTCTCCCCCTCTCGCTACCTCTCTACTGCTCTACCTCTCTCTCTACCTTACTGCTCTCTCTCTCTCTCTCTCTCTCTCTCTCTACTGGTCTCTCTCTACCTCTCTACTGCTCTCTCTCTACCTCTCTACCTCTCTACTGCTCTCTCTCTACCTCTCTACTGCTCTCTCTCCCTCTCCCCCTCTCCCCCTCTCCCTCACTCTCTACCTCGCTACTGCTCTCTCTCTCTCTCCCTTCTGCTCTCTCTCTCTCTCCCTTCTGCTCTCTCTCTCTCTTTCTCTCCCCCTCTCCCTACCTCTCTACTCCTCTACCTCTCTGTCTCTCTCTCTCTACTGCTCTACCTCTCTCTCTCTCTCTCTACTGCTCTACCACTCTCTCTCTCTCTCTCCCCCTCTCTCCCTCTCGCTACCTCTCTACTGCTCTACCTCTCTCTCTTTCTCTCTACCTCGCTACTGCTCTACCTCTCTCTCTCTCTCTCTCCCCTCTCTCTCTCTCTCTCTCTCGCTACCTCTCTACTGCTCTACCTCTCTCTCTTTCTCTCTACCTCGCTACTGCTCTACCTCTCTCTCTCTCTCTCTCTCTCTCCCTCTCTCTCTCTCTCTCTCTCTCTCTCTCTCACTGCTCTCTCTCTCTCTCTCTCTACTGCTCTACTGCTCTACCTCTCTCAAATTAAAATTAAAATTCAAGCTGCTTTATTGGCATGAAAAACATTGTGTCAATATTGCCAAAGCAACAATGTATACAATATACATTGTAACAAAATTATAAATGATAGCAAATAATATAAAATGGTAGTAAATAATAATACAAAATTAAATACAAAAATAATGACAATAAAATGGTAACAGTCAATAGTAGAAATGTAATAAATATAAAATCAAATGATGGAAAATGAAACTATAACTAACTTATAACTAAATAACGGTCATCTTCTCCTTTATATCAGTACTACAACTACCATCATCATTACTACGACTACTACTACCATCACTAAACTCTCCACCTCTCTCTCTCTACCTCTCTCTCTCTCTCTTTCTCTCTCTCTCTCTACTGCTCTCTCTCTCCCCCTCTCCCTCTCTCGCTACCTCTCTACTGCTCTCTCTCTCCCTGTCCCTCTTCCTCTCTCCCTCCCGCTACCTCTCTACTGCTCTACCTCGCTACCTCTCTTTCTTGCTACCTCTCTACTGCTCTCTCTCTCTCTCTCTCTACCTCTCTCTCTCTCTACCTCTCTCTGTCTCTACCTCTCCCAGAAGCCTTACCTTCGTAAAAGTGCCCTTGCTAAAGTGAGGGAGAACAGAGGTAAGTTGCCAACCACAGGATATAGGTAATAACCCTTCACACATGCCGACAGGGTGCCTTTCTCTGATAGGGGTCAAGTGCAGTAAAACAGGCAGTTGGAGGGCCTTTAAGGGGTCAAATAGCAGGGGAGCTCTAATGTGTACCTGACAGAGAGAGAAATTGCATAGAGGGATGCACAGGAGGTGGTTGTGAACATAACACCTCCCCACCAGTGCAGCCCTTGTCCAGGTAGGGGTAGATTCCAGGTCCAGGTAAAGTCCATTGATTTAGCGTTCTGGACCATTACAATGGCTCTCTTATAGGCGGTGTGCTGAGAGATCCCCCACTGGTCACAGTCAGTGCTGCCTGCAGACCTGCCTGGTCTTGGTTCTGAGTCGTTTCTCTCTCTCCCTCCCTAAAGTTGCCCAGTGCTTTCTCCCAGAGGGCCAAGCAGAAAGGCACAAACAAGCAGCCTCCGTAAATCGATAATATAGTTCCAACTCAAGCAGAAATCAAAGGCATCGTCTCTTGCAGCAAATTTGTCCGTAAACAATCTCAGTCTTCCATATGTTTTTTTTGCGTGTATGGCTTATTTCGCTCCTTATTTCCTCTCTCACTGCAGTTTTCTATTTGTTATGGATTTATTTAGTCAAATTTACTTTGAGTAAATGTCTCAGTGCTTCCCCCAAAACTACTTATAGGAACTGCCTTTAGATTTTTTTAAGCCCCATAGTGGGAAATACACACTAGAAAATCTAATTTGCTGATAATAATGCTGTGTTACAAACACAGTCTGTCTGGCACCCACATTTCTGGGTGATGATGATACACCAAGAAAAGTAGTTAGAGGTGTAGTAATGGACTTTCTACACAATTTGAGTAACTTAACCCAGGAGGGCATTAACACAATCTGTTATCTTATACTGGTCCATCAGCAAAATATTTACTTAATGGAATTACTACACATCTTGTCATATTAATTCCTCTTCCAGATAAGTTATATCAATCTGCTAATGCTTTTCACCACAAAAACTGAAACATCAGAACCTTTGACCTTATCAACCCATTAGAGAGGCAATCTATTGTTTTCATGATGACTTCCTGAGCAATTTCAAAGCCATGAGGTTCTTCTCCTGGGTGATAGTGGTTTCAAATGTTCATCAGGTTAGCATTTTGCGATGCATTATGTAGTTGTTTTATGGCCCTCTTCCGACTCAGAGGGGCACAGGAGAGTCTTACGAGGTTGCCTCGGAATGCACTGAAGACTGTTGTTGTCTGGCTGGTAATGTGCCTGTGTTGTGTGGGTTCCTTCAAAACGTCCATATTTCCCTGCCACAAAAACAATTAGGTGGTATTTATGGTGGACGGATTGGGTGGTTTGTAATGGCCTCTGTCAGCCCATAAATTGTCCTGTAGAGCTCCCTCCCTCCTTCCCTCTTTCCCAGCAGACCTAGGGGATCCCTTTTGGACCACTAGGGTGATTTGCACTAGCCAATGTATTGAGTTCATGGCTGCTACACAATGGACATGAGCAGCAACATGAACAACAACATGAGCAGCAACATGAACAACAACATGAGCAGCAACATGAACAGCAACATGAGCAGCAACATGAACAGCAACATGAGCAGCAACATGAGCTGCAACATGAGCAGCAACATGAGTAGCAACATGAACAGCAACATGAGCGGCAACATGAATGGCAACATGAATGGCAACATGAGCAGCAACATGAGCAGCAAAATGAGCAGCAACATGAACAGCAACACGAGTAGCAAAATGAGCAGCAACATTAGCAGCAACATGAATAGCAACATGAAGAGCAACATGAACAGCAAAATGAGCAGCAACATTAGCAGCAACATGAACAGCAACATGAACAGCAAAATGAGCAGCAACATTAACAGCAACATGAACAGCAACACGAGCAGCAAAATGAACACGAGCATGAGTAACAACATCAGCAGAAACATGAGCAACAACATGAGCAGCAACATGAACAGCAACATGAACATGAACAGGAACAGCAACATGAGCAGCAACATGAGCAGCAACATGAACAGCAGCATGAGTAACAACATCAGCAGAAACATTAGCAGCAACATGAACAGCAAGAGCACACATCAGTCACCCACTGTAATTATGATCCCGAGCACTGTCAACAACAGATAAGTGAGGCAGTATTCTAGCTTTGAACAGTTTGTCCAATTAATGCCATTCAATAAAGCTGAAAATAAATAGTAAATGGAATAAATGTTTCTCTGTTGTTATTTAATTTGAAAAATAATTTTCATACCCAGGACAAAAATGTATAAAAAAGGCTCATTTATTTGTACTTGAAAAAAAATGTATATATATATCATAGCCAGAATATTTTTTGCCATTTAAATTGATTAATTATTTAAACAGGCAGGTGAGAAGTCAAGTGCAAATGAGTTTCTTCCTTTATCTCTCCTCCTCTTTAGCATGGCTGTCTCATAATGAGCTCCTGCCAGCAAGAGGTTAACAGGCCGGCCTGGCTGCCTTTAGCACACCCTCACACAGTCAATTAATCATATTCACCTATTCTCAGGAAGATTGATAAGGAAGCAGGAGCGTCACGGAGGGAACAGAGATTGATTAGTGGCCCTGCTCCCTGTGTGGAGCCCTCGTTAACCATGTGTGTGTCCCTAATGGCAACCTATTCCCTACATAGTGCTCTACTTTTGTCAAAAGTAGTGCACTATATAGAGAATAGGGTGCCATTAGGGAAGAAACCCATGTAGAGCTACCAGGGTGAAGGGTGGAGGCTCTCAGCCTCTAAATCTTCTCCTCAAACCTCTATCCTCCCCCTGCTGTTATGTGTAATAGTGGGATGTTTATGTATAACACTATGACGGAGCTGTGCCCCAGCTGCTTCCTGTGAGGAGGGATATATAGCCTGTCCCTAATGGCACTTATTCCCTATTTAGTGCATTACTTACAGGGCCCGCTGGTCAAAAGTAGTGCACTATATATGGAAAAGGGTGTCATTTGGGCTGCAGTCTGCTGATCTGCTCTCCCCTGGAGAAGAGAATTGGCCTGTTACTGTGGACACACCTCCCCTCCGCCATAACACTGGGACTTTTCCCTACAGGTTGCCTAGTAACAAAGCCTTGTGTCATGTCTTCCAGGGGCTTTAATTAAATTACAGTTGGAGGGAATCGTAAATTCACAGTAAAACGGGGGACCTGTTGTTCTTTCCTGCTGTTGTTTATGCTTTTAGGGACACATATTTTTACTTGGAGTCAAGTGATTAACTTGCTGTTTGAAGTTTGCCTATGAATAATGCACTCTAGGTTATGTTTATGTTATATGATTTAACTTTGTGCTTAATTATCGAGGATTCTAGGGTTAATTACAAAGGTTTTGGAAGCAAAAAGTAATGGTGTGCTCAGTAAGCCTACCATAGTTAACCATAGAATCTGGAGGCTCAAGATCAAATCTAATTTATTTATAAAGCCCTTTTTACATCCGCAGATGTCACAAAGTGCTTATATAGAAACCCAGCCTAAAATCCAAAACAGCAAGTAAGATGCAGATGCAGAAGCACGGTGGCTAGGAAACACTCCCTAGAAAGGCAGGAACCTAGGAAGAAACCTAGAGAGGAACCAGGCTCTGAGGGGTGGCCAGTCCTCTTCTGGCTGTGCCGGGTGGAGATTATAAGAATACATGGCCGTTAAGGCCAGATCGTTGTTCAAGATGTTCAAGTGTTTATAGATGACCAGCAGGGTCAAATAATAATCACTGTAATTGTAGAGGGTGCAACAGGTCAGCACCTCAAGAGTAAATGTCAGTTTGCTTTTAATAGCCGAGCATTCAGAGGTCGAGACAGCAGGTGCGGTAGAGGGGGGCTTTCGAAAACAGCAGGTCCGGGACAAGGTAGCACGTTCAGTGAACATGTCAGGGTTCCATAGCCGCAGGCAAAACAGTTGAAATATGAGCAGCACAACCAGGGAGACTGGAGACAGCCAGGAGTCAGCAGGTCAGGTAGTCCTGTAGTCCTGTGAGCCCTGTGATGTCTATCCCCAGGAGAATGCCAAGTAAATGTTGCTATTTATGCTTGGTCAACATCTGTTGTGGTGTTCCAAATCTTTTAAAATCACTCACAATGTCCACACAATAATCTAGTATAGTAGCTAGAGTCATATCCTCCCGCTCTGAACATCTCAAGGTGGACTAACGCAGGCACTAACTCAGAGATCACGTTTTGGGGTGGTATGTGGGGCAAAAACATAGCAATATTGCCTATTGCTCTAGAATACATTTGCTTTCATCCACATTGAAATGGCTGTCATTGCAGAATAACGCCTTTAAATACTGAATACATTGAGCTATGATACTCAAGGAGATCAAGTTTAGTGAGTCTTTAGTAATATATGGTCACACTGTATACAGTAAGTGCAGAAGAAATATACAAACTCCTCTCTTCCACATACACCATGAGAAGAGAGATGGCGGAAGATCAATTATTTATGGTGAGATTTATATGGAGAGGTGAGGAGATGTCCCTGTAATGGGTTTAATAACGCATGCCCTGTGCTCCATCCATCACAGCAGTAGACAGTCTCCCTGCTAAGACGCTGCCTCCCACTGCAGCCCTCATCCTTCCTCCATAATGGCCGCTGTTTAACCCCAGCCCTGGCAGGGCACCTATCGGCACACAGCTTTAATTACCGCCCTGGATCCCCTCCCCACGGCACCCCACTGCTAACACTGCCACCATCACCGTTGTGCTACTGCCACCCCTCTTTATCTCACTGGAGCAATTTTCTCATCTCTCGTCCATCAGCGTTGGCGGGCCTCAAAGCTTTGTTTAGGGTCTTTTTCTTCTCTTCCTCTGCATTTGTTTTCTCCTCCCAGCATCTGTCTCTGACTCTGTGCTTGATTCATCTGCCCCATCCGCTGACCATGATTAACCTGACCAGGTTTGTCTGGCGGCAATATCAGAGGCCTCAGCTCACTCACACATCTTCTCTCTGTTTTGCTCTGACCGGAAGGAATGAGGAAAATGTGACAAAATAAAAATGTGTCAAATTTTGTCCTCTGCCGCTCTATTTTGGCACTTCATTTACTTGGAATGAGATTGACATTTTTTGTGTCTGTTATTGCTGGTATTATGTGTAATTGTGTTATGTGAATTATACGTCTCTGACCAGCTATGACAAGGAGCTGCAGTCAAGTTGCAACTGACTAAGTGATAGAAATGATTATATTCTGCCACACGCTCTGACAAATACATTACATAGCTACGTACATACATATTTTCTTTCGAATTGGTTTGTGCCATGAGCCTCTTGAAATGAATTACCTAGGATGAATGCCATCATCTAATTCTGGTTTCATTTTATTTCCTAACAGATCATGGAAGGCAACAACAATGTAGAGTGAGTTACAGCAGGAAGCGCTAAGTTACAGTTAAACCTCAAATCAAATCAAATTGTATTTGTCACATGCTACGTAAACAGCAGATGCAGACTAACAGTGGAATGCTGGCTTACAGGCCATTCCCAGCAATGCAGAGAGAAAATAATGGAATATTTTTAACATGAGGAATAAATACACAATGACTAATGATACAGTAACTTGGTTATCTGCACAGGGTACCAGTACAAGGTCAATGTATGATGTAATTGAGGTAGATATAGTACCTTCTGAAAGTATTAAAGCCTGAATTCAAAATGGATGAAATGAGGAAATACAAATCACCCATCTACAAACAATACCCCATAATGACAAAGTGAAAACATGTATTTGTAGTGACTGTATTGATACACCATCCAAAGTGTAATTAATAATTTCACCATTGTCGTGCCGGATGAAGTGATATGACATGCTATTCTATAAAATAATTTTGCCGTAATTAATATTACCTGATTGAGCTAATCATGTAAATGTTATTAACTAGAGAGTCGGGCACCACAAAATAATATTTATAGAGCTGTTATATTCCGAATAAACTCTTAAAGACCTAGTAATATTTTACATCAATAGCAGTCAATATTAATTGTCATCTTAATTCAGTCTCATCTGAAAGTTGTAAATTCTTGGTTATCTGCACGAACCCTGGCTAACAAGTTGAATCAGCAATACAAAATTGGGTTTAATTATTTATTTACTAAATACCTGACTAATCACACAGAATTACACATACACATATTTAAATCATAACTTGATTACAAATGACGTCATAAAGGAAAACAGATATGACAGCTGGTTACACAAAAAAAAACAGTGACAATCAATCTCAAATGAATCCGTTTTAAATTCAGCCTGTAAAACAACAAAATGTGGAAAAGTAAAGTGGTGTGAATACTTTCTGAAGGCCCTGTACGGACATATCGGTAGGTATAAAGTGGTGTGAATACTTTCTGAAGGCCCTGTACGGACATATCGGTAGGTATAAAGTGGTGTGAATACTTTCTGAAGGCCCTGTACGGACATATCGGTAGGTATAAAGTGGTGTGAATACTTTCTGAAGGCCCTGTACGGACATATCGGTAGGTATGAAGTGGTGTGAATTCTTTCTGAAGGCCCTGTACGGACATATCGGTAGGTATGAAGTGGTGTGAATACTTTCTGAAGGCTCTGTACGGACATATCGGTAGGTATAAAGTGGTGTGAATACTTTCTGAAGGCCCTGTGCGGACATATCGGTAGGTATAAAGTGGTGTGAATACTTTCTGAAGGCCCTGTACGGACATATCGGTAGGTATAAAGTGGTGTGAATACTTTCTGAAGGCCCTGTACGGACATATCGGTAGGTATGAAGTGGTGTGAATACTTTCTGAAGGCTCTGTACGGACATATCGGTAGGTATAAAGTGACTAGGCAACAGAACAGATAATAAGTAGTAGCAGCAGCATATGTGATGAGTCAAAAGAGTTAGTGCAAAAAGGGTCAATGCAGAGACTGAAATATTTAGCCAATAGCTACGCAGATTGACTATTTAGCCGTTTTATGGCTTGGGGGTGGTAGCTGTTTAGGGTCCTGTTGGTTCCGGACTTGGTGCAAACAATTTGTTGTTGTGTGTTTACATTTTTAGGAGAAAAGAGAGGTCTGCAAACTTACCTTACATTGAAAGCAGTGGCAAGAGGGTATGACAATTCACTGAATAGAATCATTGTGTGTCTCAGTTGTATATTGAAAGGCAACATTGTATGGCCATCTGGCCCACCTCACTGGGGATGTCCTAGCTTTGACCTTGGTGGCTGTTGTGGCAGGCTTGTGGCAGTGTATACCCTATCACTGACACTGCTCATCCCTAGCAGAGGAGACCAGCATGTACTGTTAGTGCCAGGGTGGTCTGCTCTCGGAGGGGAATCAGAGAACGAGTGATCTACAGCAGTGCAGATGGGAAGGATCTATTTTACCAGAGAGAGAGTGAGTGTTCCATTGTGGGTAAGGGAGGCCTGAGAGATATAGTGGGAGAGATTTTCCTGATGAGGTGTTTGGCCGATTCCTTTTAGACATAGGATTCTAATGATGCCAGCATGTCTGGATGAATCAGGCTAGAATTCCAGATCAGTGCAGAGCCAAGCTTCCTTTAAGTAGTGACACAGTGGGGTACCGTGAAATATTGAGATATCGAACCTTTTGGTGCATTTCACATTAGCCAACACAATTTGCTCTGTCCTTAAAGTGATTGATACAGAACACACAATTCGTATCGGTACAATGAGAAACCACGGCATCTACAGTAATATGCCCAGCATATATCGTATTGTCATGTTGCCTCTGTGAGATGTTGCCTTTTTAAAGAAATGCTTGATATTTAATCAAACAGAAAAATAGAGAATTTGAAGCTCCTAATCATTTTATGTTTAGTTTCTGTGGATGAGGACAAAACTATAATTTTTTCCAAGATTAGTAAAATGAAAAAGAAATGTGTTGTGCTCTTCAGGTCTCTTCCTAATGTAGGTGAATGGCACTACGGCAATAACGTCCCATGATAGTGGCATGATTGGCTGTGTCCTACCAGCACAACTACAACCAAACAGCACCATTACGTTAGACTCATGTCTGGCTGGTCATCTGGGCGTGTAGGCCAATGTCAATTGATGTTCTTCCATTTTGAACAGGCTTTTCATGTCATAAATAATACTATCCTCATGAATATTTCAAGGCAGTGTGTATCAGGTATCCTTTACCACCACTGTGACCCTTAACCTGTGTGCTCATTGTGGTCCACATGTCACTAATGAGAGAAGTTAGTAAATCAATACTTGGTTTCAAAATGCATGAGAGGAGACTGTCCAGGATATCAAAAACATTACCCCATGTGTACTGTAACTGAGCTACTAGACCGGTGCAGTGTTTTGGAATTGTAGTGGGTTCCATTTTGTCATGATGTTATTTGGGCAAGGCACAGGGAGTATAAAATGGTCTCCAACAACATTCAATTTAGCTTTAGATACATAGATGCTGAGAATATACAGTATACAACAAATCTTTATTTTAGTGGGAATTTAATCTGTGCAAACCATTCCTTCTCTGATAACGCACTACTCCAGCTGTTCAACTACAAAAGTGGGTCGAAATTGCACAAGCCTGTTTATTCCTTTTTGGTCTTGTTCAAAACCCCAAACATGTATGGGTGCTTGAATAGATGATTGTTGATCTCCAGCAGAGTGGGCACTCATTAATGCAACTTTTGTGAATTCAAGGGTGGCCAATCACTTCTCACATGAATGAACTCCCCTGTCCATTTTTGCAAGATATCATTGTGACGAAATCAAAAGTTAATCCCCCCTTTAAAAAAAAAAGTATTCTGAATTTGATGGTGCATACGGAGGTAAAGATATGTTTTATTTTTTAACCTTCGGGAACCTCTGGGAAACAATCTTATTTACAGTGACAACCTGGCAAAGGCTCTTCAGAGATGTTTTGTTTTGTCTGTTTTGTAAAAATAAAAAATAAAAACAAGTGGTTAATTTACTGCAGCAGTACATTTTCATGAATAACCCACATTGTTTATAGTTAAAAACATTTCCACTGCATAGTGGCCACATGAGTGATTGTGGCATTCCTGTTAAACATTGTATTTATCTAGCCATGTAAATTTGAGACTGGAGTATCTTTCACACCGACAGCCAATAGGAGTAATGATTATTTTCATCCCAAATAGTGTTTCTTACAGGGAAAGTCTGTATTACTTTATACTTTGCACTGATAACAAAACATGAAGATGCAGAGAGAGCTGTCATGGTGCAGGACTGGGAAGCAGTGTGCCATGAAATGGAGAAGCTCCGACCACATCAGTCAGCACTGCACAGAAAAACTATATTTGCTTTTAAGTGTAACGACCCATAGGCCTCACATGACTCCCATACCCTGAAAGAAAAAAGGCGTTTTAATTCCATCCCAGTTCAGTGACATCATGGGCACATACATTGCATCTCATTTATGCTCTGCAGGCTTTAATGATGTCAGCTTTAATGATTCAATTACTCAAAAACGAGAGGCTTTCTGCAATTGCCTCCAGGTAAGAACTGCAATCCACAGCTATATATGGAAAAAGACCTCCACTTGTACAAGCAGTTGCATTACTACAAATAATTAGGAAAAACAAGACATTTAATCAGATCATATGCAAATATCTACAGTGCCTTCAGAAAGAATTCATACCCCTTGACTTATTCCACATTTTGTTGTTTTACAGCCTGACTTCAACATTTTATTTTACCAGGCAAGTCAGTTAAGAACAAATTCTTATTTTCAATGACGGCCTTGGAACAGTGGGTTAACTGCCTGTTCAGGGGCAGAACGACAGATTTGTACGTTGTCAGCTCAGGGGTTTGAACTTGCAACCTTCCGGTTACTAGTCCAACGCTCTAACCACTAGGCTACCCTGCCACGCCAAAATGGATTAAATAGATTTTTCCCTTACCCATCTATGCACAATATCCCGTAATGACAAAGTAAGAACATGTTTTTAGACATTTTAGCAAATGTATTGAAAATAAAATACAGAAATATCTCATTTATATAAGTATTCACACCCTGAGTCAATAATTTGTAGAAGCAGCTTTGGTGGTGATTACAGCCGTGAGTCTTTATGGGTAAGTCTAAGAGCAACCTAGATTGTACTCCAACTCCAGGTGTAGATTTGTCCTTGTGTTTTAGGTTATTGTCCTGCTGAAAGGTGGATTCATCTCCCAGTGTCTGGTGGAAAGCAGACTGAACCAGGTTTTTCTTCCAGGATTTTTCCTGTGCTTAGCTTCGTTCCGTTTATATTTTATCCTGAAAAACTCCTTAACGATGACAAGCATTCAAATCACATGATACAGCCGCTGATATGCTTGAAAATATGGAGAGTGGTACTCAGTAATGTGCTGTTTTGGATTTGCCCCAAACATAACACTTTGTATTCAGGACAAAAAGTGAATTGCTTTGCTACATTTTTTCCAATATTACTTTAGTGCCTTGTTTTTGAAATACATTTGTTTCTGTACAGGCTTCCTTCTTTTCACTCTATCAATTAGTTTAATATTGTGGAGTAACTACAATGTTGTTGATCCATCCTCAGTTCTCATATCACAACCATTAAACTCTTTAACTGTTTTAAAATCAACATTGGCCTCATGGTGAAATCCCTGAGCAGTTTCCTTTCTTTCCGGCAACTGAGTTAGAAAGGACATCTGTATCTTTGTAGTGATTGTGCGGTATTGACACACCATCCAAAACGTAAGAGTAATAAATAATATCACCATGCTCAAAGGGATATTCAGTGTCTGCTTTTTTTTAGTTTTACCCTACTGTACCAATAGGTGATTTTATTTATGAAGCATTGGAAAACGTACATGGTCTTTAATCTGTGCTATAAATTCACTACTCAATTGAAGGACCTTACAGATAATTGTATGTGTGGGGTAGAGAGATGGGGTAATCATTCAAAAATCATGTTAAACTCTGTTATTGAACATAGAATGAGTCCATGCAACTTATTATGAGACTTGTTATGCACATTTTATTCTGAGCTTATTTAGTCTTGCCACGACAAAGGGGTTGAATACTTATTGACGCAAGACATTTCATCTTTTCATTTTTCATACATACAAAATTCTACTTTGACATTATGGTGTATTGTGTGTAGATCAGTGACACCAAATCAAAATTGAATCCATTTTAAATTCAGGCTGTAACACAAAAAAATGTGGGAAAAGTCAAGGGGTGCGAATACTTTCTGAAGCCACTGTACCTACTGCTTTTATGATTTCTCCTTGGGACTCAAAAGGAAGGAAAGTGTATGTACTCTCGATTCCCCATAGCAAGGCAAAGAGCACGGTTAGGTCCATTGCCCCACACCATTACGGTACTAAGACCTTTCACTTCCATCTCAATTACACTGCTGCCACTTGCTAATAGAGCTGTAACAAACTGAGGTTGTTTATGAAGTAGCTAATGTTCACAAAGGAAAGCCACTCACTGGGAAGGCCCTATAAGTTATATGTATAGTATTTTCACAATCACATCCCATTATTCAATGTGTGCTTTGAGCTGACCATTTCTGCTACAGGTCATTTCTATTGGTCTTTTCCCTCTGGTGGAAAATAAAATCCGTTCAAATCCATGAAGGGCAAACTGTGTTTATATACACTGGACTATATCAAACTTTAGGAAACACCTTCCTAATATTGAGTTGCACTGCCTTTTTCCCTCAGAACAGCCTCAATTCGTCTTGGCGTGGACTCTACAAGGTTTCGAAAGCGTTCCACAGGGATGCCGGCCCATGTTGACTCCAATGCTTCCCACAGTTGTGTGAAGTTAGCTGGAAGTCCTTTGGGTGGTGAACCATTCTTGATACACACAGGAAACAATTGAGCGTGAAAAACCCAGCAGCGTCGCAGTTCTTGACACAAATGTGTGCCCCTGACACCTCTACCATACCTGCTCAAAAGGCACTTAAATATTTTTGCCTTGCCCATACACCCTCTGAATGGCACACATACACAGTCTCAACTGTGTCAAGGCTTAAATCCTCCCCTTCATCTACACTGATTTAAGTGGATTTAACAAGTGACATCAATAAGGGATCATAGCCTTCACCTGGATTCACCTGGTCATGGAACGAGCAGGTGTTCTTAATGTTTTGTATACTCAGTGAATATTCACAAACTGTTTAGACTAGGAAGCATACGGTAAGCTTTAGGCTGGTTTAACAGCAATGTATACCTTTAGTTTATACCCATACTGAACAGATGGACAAAAGGTTAAAAAAATATAAAAAAAGTTTACATTTAGCTGAGAGCTGGAGATGATTGTGTAGAGCATTTGGCTTGAGATATTGCTGGAGAGAGGAGGTGTGAGAGACAGTGAGAGTGGGAGAGAGGCAGGTGTTGAAAGTACCATCAAGGTATGTTTTATCACCACCACTAGCTCTGTGTCTGTCATAACACCATGCACTTGATCAGGCACACGATGACCCACTTCTGAGAGAGAGAGGGTGTCTGCAGGTAGTGCATTCTAGTAATTGACTCTGTGTCAGTCTCTGGACACACAGGGTCACTGGGCACTCTGAACCCGTTCACTCCTCTGAAAGGCTCTGATGACTAAAACTCTGATGACAATTTTGACCTTTTCTGTGACTAGCCCAATTCAGAGTCCATGGCTGTGATCGTCTCATTGTGGCTTATTGTGACATAGCTACCCAGCTCTGCAGCTGCTGTCCGCGAGGGCTGTGCGGCTCAAACACACTAAACCTGTTCAGCGGTGTGGGCAGCAAGTCCTGACAAATCACTGTTGCAGCACCACCCTCAACCTCGTCAGCACCATGGACAGCTACCCCTACTGCCGCAGTGCCACCCTCAACTTGCTCAGAACATTGGACAGCTCCTAATGGCCTTACCTGAAACCCCTCTGCAATCAAGCAGCTGCAAGTAGGTAGTTGAGCCATCATCCTGGCAGGGATATAACGTTGTTTTGACATATCACACTAGTAGCAGTAGTTAGGGAGCCAGTAAGCCAAGCAGAGCAGAGCACTTCCAATGCCAAAATCCACTGCTTTAAGCCGGCCCTCTCTTCTGTTTCTCCCCAGGTGGTCCTTGGACAGATCTCTATACAGACTGCCCTGAGGCTCCAGCTTTGCTCCTGCTTGGCTTACTGTAAGTGGCTAGCTACACTGTATCCATGAATAAGACAACCCAATGATACCATAGGAGACAATCGAAGGTTTGCCAGCGCAAGGCAATCGTTCTCAGTCCTTGGTTTTCCAATGTGCAGTCAAGTCAATGTGCAATCATATACTACTCCCTCCCGTTTGACGTGTTGCCAGGGAACGTAAGGCCCTTTTCATGTTGTTCTCCATGGAGGGGAAATGTCTTGTCAGTATAATGGATGTGATAGGAGCTCCAATATTTATATATTCATGCAAAGAGTCAAAGACAAACACACCATCCCCAGGAGCATTCTGCCTCTGACATGTCTGATAACCCATCAAAGTCTGAAGGAGGCAGAAAGGGAATTCCCCTTATAACAGCAGTCAAGTAAGTACTGCCTCAGCCGAGAGAGATTTCGCTGATCATGTCTGATGTTGTTTCATGATACCTATCTTTTTAAGTGAAGTTCTGTAGACATTTGTAGTTAGACTGATAACTGAAAGGGAGGTAGTCTGTGATAGAGGGTTGTCGTGGTTGTTTTTTCTCTCAATCATAACTTGATTTTGTATCATCCTTCCTGGTTCCTTTCTGTGATCTAAGGTCTTCATGTCTCTTATCTTTCCGTCTCACACCTCCCTATCCGGGGCACAGTCTGTCTCTCTTCAGCTCCACCCTCTCCGTCAGCAGTATGAGGTCTCTCTATTAAGATGTGAGGATGATTCTATACTTTGCTCCACATAACATGACCGTATATGGTATATTATGATGAATGGCTGTACTGTAACTTTCATTACTCCTTTTCCTCATTGGAAATGAAAAAAATAAAGTTGAAAAATAACGTGTTAATAAAGCAGATCCCTCTTGGTAAGTGTTCTTTACGTCAGCACATCCCTGTTATTAATGATGTTATTAATGATGATAGACTGGTTTGATGTGGTCGTAATTCCCTTTCCATCTCACTAGGCTGCAGACATAGGCACGTTTATAGCTCAGGTCCACACGTTTATAACACGCACACACTTGCTTGCACACACACACACACACACACACACACACACACAGTCTCCTCACGTTCCTCATTTTGCTAAATGTGCTGACTTCTAGGCAGTCCCGGCTGCTGACATCACTATATATGCAATGTTCGGCCATCACAGCTCCCTGTATTAATGCTGTCCATCAACATTAACTGAGCTACACCTAGGGGTGTACTCAAATCTCTTCCAATTGTGTTGTCTGTTGAGGTAGGACAACACGGAACAAAAAAACTCAATATCTGCACACACACAATCCTATTATACTATTTACTGCTGCTTTTCACTCACAACATCTACAACAATGTCCCTATATCAACTACATACATTCCAGAGAGAAAGATGGAGAACGTGAATGCCAAATCAGGGCCATGCTTTTTGTAAACCAGAAAATATGCTGTTCAGCACTTTGTCCTTAATACTGTCGTTTGTGTGCACACTGGGGGGGAGGTACGAAGAAAAAACCCGATCACACGTTCGAAAAAACATTTGTTTTCCGTATCCTACATTGAAGAAACGTCATGTCTAAAGGGATCTTTCGGCCATCTTGGTAGAGACAGTAATACACAAGAATATTGAAAATGACAGTGAGAAATGTAATTTCTTCAAAGGTATAAGAAACAAAGATCTGTGGCGTCTTGATCATGCTGACAGACAAACAAAAACATGACAGTGGTGTCAGGGAGGGATGGTTGCGAATATGTTTGTTTTTGTCCCTTATGCCCCAAGCCTTGTCTCCCCCCGCTTACCCGTTACTCTCTGTTGGCCCTAGAGCTGTCAGGAGACCTACTGTTTATGAACTTGCGGGTAGGGGTGGGGCATTCAAAAAAATAATAATTCTGCTCAGCAAAACAGAAGCGTCAAAAAAAAAAAACTCTCACCCCAGTTATATGGTATCTCTATCAAGGAGGAGAAATGATACATTCACATGAAATGGCCCAGTCTTTGTGTATAGTATTGTTATGCTGCTGGTTATGGCCGCTAGCTATTTTACATAACAGAGATGTTGGTTGAGCAAAAATGATGTCTTCTTTACTTTCCACTGTGTAGAGGAGAAAAGAGAGCTGCTTCTGGTCCTAGATTATATTTTCCGCCTGCACTTTGGAAGCACTCCAGAGCTTCAGGCTGTTGCATTAGGGTTCATCAAAACGCAAAGGAAATATGGATTCCTATGGCAACACACTAATTTAACCCAAGCTTTTATTTAAACGAAACAGGGAGATGTGACCACACAGAGTGTCTAACATCCACTCATCCTTTTGTGAGGGGACACCATGTTGGTATGAAAATAAGGTAAACCTTGATACAGCTTTAAATGTTTCAAAGAGAAAGAGACCATGCCATTGTTAAACGAGATTCTTGAGAATACATGAAATACTTACAGAGGATCCTTACATAAGACAAAAACTAAGTGGTCTAAAAAAAAAAAAACAACATGGTCAGAATGTTTTGGATTCAAAACAAGACCTACAGATAAGTTATTGCATGTCTTACACAGTCATTTAGAATTAAAATACACTAAGCAACCAAAATATCAACTGTACATACAAAACAATGTGATGTATGAAGACTCTTAAGAGCCTTACAAAACACATACGACACACCTACTCATTCAAGGGATTTTCTTAATTTGGACTATTTTCTACATTGTAGAATAATAGCGAAGACATCAAAACTATGATATAACACATATGGAATCATGTAGTAACCAAAAAACTGTTAACACAAATCAAAATATATTTTAGATTTTAGATTCTTCAAAGTAGCCTCCCTTTGCCTTGATGACAGCTTTGCACATTCTTGGCATTCTCTCAACCAGCTTCACCTGGAATGTTTTTCCAACAGTCTTGAAGGAGTTCCCACATTTGCAGAGCACTTGTTGGCTGCTTTTCCTTCGCTCTGCGGTCCAACTCATCCCAAACCATCTCAATTGGGTTGAGGTCTGGTGATTGTGGAAGCCAGGTCATCTGACGCAGCACTCCATCACTCTCTTTCTTGGTCAAATAGCCCTTACACAGGTGTGTTGGGTCATGCGGAGATCATCTGTTCACCTACTCTGTGTCTCACAAAGACTTGGTGGTTGGAACCAAAAATCTAAAATTTCGACTCACCAAAGGAAAGATTTCCACCGGTCTAATGTCCATTGCTCGTGTTTCTTGGCCCAAGCAAGTCTCTTCTTATTATTGGGGTCCTTTAGTATTGTTTCTTTGCAGCAATTCGACCATGGAGGCCTGATTCACGGAGTCTCCTCTGAACAGTTGATAGTGAGATGTGTCTGTTACTTGAACTCTGTGAAGCATTTATTTGGGCTGCAATTTCTGAGGCTGGTAACTCTAATGAACTTATCCTCTGCAGCAGAGGTGACAATGGGTCTTCCTTTCCTGTGGCGGTCCTCGTGAGAGCCAGTTTCATCATAGCACTTGATGGTTTTTGCGGCTGCACTTAAAAAACCTTTCAGTTCTTGAAATGTTCCATATTGACTGACCTTCATGTCTTAAAGTAATGATGGACTGTCGTTTCTCTTTGCTTATTTGAGCTGTTCTTGTCATTAGATGGACTTGGTCTTTTACCAAATAGGGCTATCTTCTGTATACCACCCCTACCATGTCACAACACAACTGATTGGCTCAAACACATTAAGAAGGAAAGAAATTCCACAAATTCATATTTTAACAAGGTACACCTGCTAATTGAAATGCATTCCAGGTGACTACCTCATGAAGTTGGTTGAGAGAATGCCAAGAGTGTGCAAAGCTGTCATCAAGGCAAATGGTGGTTACTTTGAAGAATCTCAAATATAAAATATATTTTGATTTGTTTAACCTTTTTTTAGTTACTACATGATTCCATGTGTGTTATTTCATAGCTTTGACGTCTTCGCTATTATTCTACAATGTAGAAAATAATAAAAAAATTAAGGAAAACCCTGGAATAAGTAGCTGTGTCCAAAGTATTGACTGGTACTGTATAAACAAATTGGGAGATGAGTCATTCAGCATAAAGCATCTGGTAAAGAACCTCTAAGACCGTTAGAGAAAGGGTGAGGAGATAAAGCACTCCACTGTCTACAGCCAAGGTTGCTTCCATTGTGGATTGAATTCCTCCTACAAAATCGAACCAGCTTCTCCATCCTCATCTTAAAAAGGTCCAACGCACCAATTTTTTAAAATATCAATATCAAATAATTTCTGGGTAACAAGTAAGTATGTTATTGTGATTGTTTTCAATTAAAATGGTCAAAAATAAACCAAAATAGCTTCTTAGCAAAGAGGAATTTCTCAAGCAAGAATTTTGCTCAGACTGTCTGGGAGTGGTCTGAGTTGGGAGGGGACAACTGAAAACTAACTGGCAGAGAGGTTTGGAACGCTCTTTCTTATTGGTCTATGAACTAATTTACCTCCCGGGGATGTCACCAGGCAGGCCAAAAAAAACAGCTGAGATTTCAAGTGGTCTTTCAAGGGCATAATCATACTTTTCACAATATTAGTCCAACCTCAGTGTGGAAATACATATAAAACATGGGGAAATCACATTTTTTACTGCACTGGGCCTTTAAAACATGTAAGGCTTACAATAAAGAAAGAAAGCATAGGTTGAGCTGCAATTCACACTTGATGCACTCTTTTACTTTTCCCAAGGCCTTTCTCCAACACTTGTATCATGTAATTGTAATTGGCTGGGGGACACTTCAGTGGATCATTTGAGAGAGTGCATCAAGTGGAGCACATCTAATTTGAGCAACATCTAATAATGTGTATATTCAACGTATTTTCCTTGTCTCAACAGTGAATAATGCAGGCATGTCATTTAGTAGAGCTCTAGGTCCCTCACCTTTTTATGGTAGGTCATGCAGTGGAAACACCATCAAATCAAATGTGATTTGTCACATACACGTGTTTAGCAGATGTTATTGCGGGTGTAGCGAAATGCTTGTAACAGCACATGTAAGGAATGTAAATGACAGCGTGTTTTGGATTTCCACCAACATTCGTGATGTTTTATAGTACAGGATTACAGTGATAAAGGCAGTCAGATGTTGAATGACTCCGTTGAATTGCTATTTTGAATATTTTTCCAGCAGGTTTTGAAGCATCTGGTCTGAGGGTTGAGACCTGTGTCCTCAAACAGATTTACAGTGTAGGGCAGTCTGGAAGCCTTGTGGTTGTTTGAGTTACCTTCTGTGTATCTGACGATATCGGTCTAAAAATAGTTACCACTATTTCTAATTCTGTAGGAAACCAACTGGGCCATCCAACCACAGAACAATCCCAACATGCAATACAACTTTAAAAATAACCTTTGTTAAAACATACATACATCAATAGCATCTCTGACGTGACATTGTGAAACCCATGCCTCCCAGGCAGATCCAACCTAACCATCAGAGATCCCCAAAGAGGTGACTGTGCCCTGTCTGACATGGTTCCACAGAGAGAGACCTCCATGTCCAGACCAGAGAGCCCAAGTCCATGCCACTGGCCCCAGGCATCAGGCACCAGACAACCTCTTTCCATCTTCAGTGTGATCTTAAACCCTGGGGGCACAGAGCCCTTGGCCTTGCCCAGCCACCCCTCCTCCCCCCTGGCCCTGCCCCTTCCCCTGTCCCAGCCCCTGTGTCCTGCTCATGTGACATGTCCTAGACAGTGTGAAACTGTGTGAGAGCACACTGACACCTCTGCCACAGAGATTGAATATGTCACCCAGAGAGTAAGACATCTGTCAACACAGTGGCTGTACAACAGGGGACATTCTGCTCTGAGCTCTATACTGACAACGGCAGTATGCTGGACAGTAGACTTGTCAGTCACAAGAGTGGTAGCAGCAGGCCTAGTTGCTATGTTGATTAGTAGTTAGTTTGTATGAAATTAGATTTGTTAAATGCTACACCTATAAGAGACGTAGCTAGGGTCTGGGTTTCAGTGAGATCCGGATGGACGGACGGACGGTTATAAAATTGAAAAACTCTAAAATGCTATTTGGAGAACAACAAAAACAAGCAAAAACAACCCCAGCCATTATCACATTGCTTGCTGTTGCAAAATGTGTAATTTTGTAATTTGGGTGAACTATCCCTTTAACTGAGCATGGGGATTAAAAACTATAATGGGTACATACTGATGGATCTGTTAGCAGAATAGTATTTTATTAACAAAAGGTAAACAAATAAGTTTGCTTTTACAGAACAATTTTATTTGGCAGTTTTACAGCAAATTTTCCACAATTCTAAACATTTTGCCACGATTTATGTCAGGTTAATATGATATGTGAGTGAGAGTGACTAACAAAATCAATGGGTGCCCCCTAGAGGACAGGGCCCCTGGGTACGTGCCCTTCGTGCTGCCGTCGGTAATTCCGCCTTGAAATCAACAAGTTTAGATAGCTGGCTACACTAACTAGACTAATTTACCAATCTAAAAATATCTAGCTGACATGGGCTAGTTGAGGGACTGTCAGTGAGTGACATAAGAGTCATGGGCTAGTTGAGGGACTGTCAGTGAGTGACATAAGAGTCATGGGCTAGTTGAGGGACTGTCAGTGAGTGACATAAGAGTCATGGGCTAGTTGAGGGACTGTCAGTGAGTGACATAAGAGTCATGGGCTAGTTGAGGGACTGTCAGTGAGTGACATAAGAGTCATGGGCTAGTTGAGGGACTGTCAGTGAGTGACATAAGAGTCATGGGCTAGTTGAGGGACTGTCAGTGAGTGACATAAGAGTCATGGGCTAGTTGAGGGACTGTCAGTGAGTGACATAAGAGAAAAACTGCTGCAACCATGTTTCTGGAATGGCACTTTGTGTTTTCTACTAGTCTAACTTTCAACAGCAAGTTGAGACCCGACTGAGTCCCCCCCCCAAAAAAAAATATGTATATATATAGTGAGGGGGTGGGTGCAACTCAATATTAGGAAGGTGTTCTTGATGTTTTGCACACTCAGTGTGTATATATTATTATTAGTTATTTATTTTATTACCGGTGTCCTCATTTGTAGCTACGGGATCACAAACTGTTGTGATCTAAGTGTCCAGTAGAGAGCAGCATTGGCCCCTTTCACATATAGAAGACCTCTATATTAACACTACATTTTTGACCCATGAAAATCCTCACCTTCAAATATCGTTACAATTTCCAACAAAATAAAATAAAAGCAAAATAAAATATAAACTAGCACAGTAATCCCATTTGCTTAAAACCACATCTCCCAGACAAGGTTATGGACAGTCTCGATTTAAAAGGATTTATAGGCACTTAAGGGAAAGATACGTTTAACAGCCTTGAATTATAACTACATGAAGTAAATTATAGATTTTAACTCCTCCTGCTATTGTAATGAAATATTAGCCTAAGAGACTGTGCCAGCACTCTAATCACACTTTCTTATATAATCATAGCCCTCCAATGTTATAGTGTCAGAAATAATAAAACAGGAATATGGGCATTGTTTCAATTATTTTAATGGACATTTTAATTAAGTGTTAGAGAAGTACAGTTAAAGTCTCTCTGGTAAATATATTACCTACGGTACCAGTCAAAAGTTTGGACACATCTACTCATTCAAGGGTTTTTATTAATTTTTTACTATTTTCTACATTGTAAAATAATAGTGAAGACATCAAATCTATGAAAGAAAACATATTGAATCATGAAGTAACCAAAAAAGTGTTAAACAAATCAAAGTATATTGTATATTTGAGATTCTTCAAATAGCCACCCTTGGCCTTGATGACAGCTTTGCACACTCTTGGCATTCTCTCAACCAGCTTGAGTGCTACGGGCCTCCACAATCACCCGACTTCAACCCAATTGAGATGGTTTGGAATGAGTTGGACCGCAGAAGGAAGGACAATTTGCCAACAAGTGCTGAGCAAATGTGGGAACTCCTTCATGCATTCCATTTCAAGGTAGTCAAAGAATGCCAAGAGTGTACAAAGCTGTCATCAAGGCAAAGACTTGGCCAAGGCATTCGACTCTGTCAATCACCGCATCCTCTTCGGGAGACTCGATAGCCTTCGTTTCTCAAATGATTGCCTCGCCTGGTTCACCAACTACTTCTCTGATAGAGTTCAGTGTGTCAAATCAGAGGGCCTGTTGTCCGGGCCTCTGGCAGTCTCTATGGGGGAGCCACAGGGTTCAATTCTTGGGCCGACTCTCTTCTCTGTATACATCAATGATGTCGTCTTGCTGCTGGTGAGTCTCTGATCCACCGCTACGCAGACGACACCATTCTGTATACTTCTGGCCCTTCTTTGGACACTGTGTTAACAACCCTCAACCGTCCTTCAGTGGCCTCCAACTGCTCTTAAATACAAGTAAAACTAAATGCATGCTCTCCAACCGATCGCTGCCTGCACCTGCCCGCCCGTCCAGCATCACTACTCTGCACGGTTCTGACTTAGAATACGTGGACAACTACAAATACCTAGGTGTCTGGTTAGACTGTAAACTCTCCTTCCAGACTCACATCAAACATCTCCAATCCAATCCTTCGTATTTCGCAACAAAGCATCCATCCCTCGTGCTGCCAAACATACCCTCGTAAAACTGACCATCCTACCGATCCTCGACTTTGGCGATGACATTTACAAAATAGCCTCAAATACCCTACTCAATAAATTGGATGCAGTCTATCACAGTGCCATCCGTTTTGTCACCAAAGCCCCATATACTACCCACCACTGCGACCTGTATGCTCTCGTTGGCTGGCCCTCACTTCATACTCGTCGCCAAACCCACGGGCTCCAGGTCATCTACAAGACCCTGCTAGGTAAAGTCCCCCCTTATCTCAGCTCGCTGGTCACTATAGCAGCACCCACCTGCAACACGCGCTCCAGCAGGTATATCTCTCTGTTCACCCCCAAAACCAATTCTTCCTTTGGCTGCCAGTTCCAGTTCTCTGCTGCCAATGACTGGAATGAACTACAAAAATCTCTGAAACTGGAAACACTTATCTCCCTCACTAGCTTTAAGCACCAGCTGTCAGAGCAGCTCACAGATTCCTGCACCTGTACATAGCCCATCTATAATTTAGCCCAAACAACTACCTCTTCCCCTACTGTATTTATTTATTTATTTTGCTCCTTTGCAACCCATTATTTATATCTCTACTTCGCACATTCTTCCACTGCAAATCTACCATTCCAGTGTTTTACTTCCTATATTGTATTTACTTCGCCACCATGGCCTTTTTTTGCCTTTACCTCCCTTATCTCACATTGTATATAGACTTATTTTTCTACTGTATTATTGACTTTATGTTTTTTTTTCAATGTGTAACTCTGCGTTGTTGTATGTGTCGAACTGCTTTGCTTTATCTTGGCCAGGTCGCAATTGTAAATGAGAACTTGTTCTCAACTTGCCTACCTGGTTAAATAAAGGTGAAATAAAAAATTAAATAGAAAATTGCAAGTGCCATGCTCTACCAACTGAGCAACATCATCACAATCCACTTGATGTCTCAATGTACTGTGCATCGTTTTTTTCCATGGCGATGGAAAGTATTCAGATCAGATACAAACCTAGATGATCAGCCTATGTACAATACAGTTATGTACATTTACATTAAGTGGTTTGTAAATTAATACAGCACCAAAAGTGGTTGTTTTCCATGTTATCTGATCAAGAAAATTGTTTATTTTGATGTGGATGTTTTGTGTCTTCACCCATAACTTTGGACAAAATGTTTGAGCACAGGGTTCTGTTCTTTCTGGTTTTCACTAGAAGGAAAATCACAGAGAAAAGGGACAGAGCAACAACTCTTAGAATTCCAACTATTGAATCCATCAAGATACTGTTCTTAAAATCATTCAACAACCTTTAAGCTGAAACGTTGAAAAAATGTTTTGACAGATGTCAGTATTGGTCCACTAATACTAGTAAAGGCCAGGTGAACTATTTTTGTGAGAAAAAAATATTTCTCCCAAAGATATAATATATTTTAAATTCAGATTTTTCAGGGGGTTCTGCAACACCCTTACTTCCCTTGGCTATGTACTGGTATGATAAAAGGGAACATTTCAAAGGACAGTTATGTCAGACAATGGCGATATGAAAATGATGCCATTTCTAATGCACTGATCCTCAACAGGCAGTAATAGCAAAAATGTAGTCTCACAAACATAACCGATATATGAAAAATTGCTGAGGCCTCTCAAAGAAATGGAGACAAAAATGGAAACGCAGTGGACTGGATATCTAATTTAAACACCAACCATAAGGATCCATCAAACAGGCAAAGCGTCAATACAGGACTAAGATTGAATGCTACCACACTGGCTTCGACACTCGTCGGATGTGACAGGGCTTGAAAACTATTACGGACTGCAAAGGGAAGCAAAGCCACAAGCTGCCCTGTGACACGAGCCTACCAGACAAGCTAAATTACCTCAATGCTCGCATCGAGCCAAGCAACACCGAAGCATGCATATGAGCACGAGCTGTTCCGGACGACTGTGTGATCACCGTTGTGAGTAAGACCTTTAAACAGGGCCACAGGGCCAGACTGATTACCAGGACGTGTACTCCAAGCATGCGCTGACCAACTGGCAAGTGTCTTCACTGACATTTTCAACCTCTTCCTGACCGAGTCTGTAATACCAACATGCTTCAAGCAGACCACCATAGTCCCTGTTTCCAAGAACAACCAAGGTAATCTGCCTAAATGACTACCTCCCCGTAGCACTCACGTCTGTAGCCATTACGTGCTTTGGCCTGTCATGGCTCACAACTACACCATTAGCCCAGAAACCCTAGACCCACTCCAATTTCTATACTGTGCCAACAGATCCACAGATGACGCAAGCTTTATTGCACTCCACACTGCCCTTTCCCACCTGGACATTCATTGACTACAGCTCAGCGTTCAACACCATAGTGCACACAAAGCTCATCAATAAGCTAAGGACCCTGGGACTAAACACCTCCCTCTGCAAAAAGATCCTGTACTTCCTGACTGGCCGCCCCCAGGTGTTAAGTGTAGGTAACAACACATCTGCCACGCTGATCCTCAACACGGGGGCCCCTCAGGGGCGCGTGCTCAGCCCCCTCCTGTACTCCCTGTTCACCCATGACTGCATGGCCAAGCACGACTCCAACACCGTCATTAAGTTTGCAGACAACACAACAGTGGTCGGCCTGAACACCGACAACAATGAGACAGCCTATAGGGAGGGAGTCCGAGACCGGCGGTGTGGTGCCAGGATAACAACCTCTCCCTTAGCATGATCAAGACAAAGGAGATGACCGTGAACTACAGGAAAAGGAGGGGCTGTAGTGGAGCAGCTTCAGAGCTTCAAGTTCCTTGGTGTCCACATCACTAACAAACTATCATGGTCCAAGCACACCAAGGCAGTTGTGAAGAGGGCACGACAATGTCTATTCCCCCTCAGGAGACAAAAAATATTTGTCATGGGTCCTCAGATCCTGAAAAGGTTCTACAGCTGCACCATCGAGAGCATCCTGACTGGTTGCATCACTGCCTGGTATGGAAACTTCTCAGCCTCCAACTGCAAGGCACTACAGAGAGTAGTGTGTATGGCCCAGTACATCACTGGGGCCAAGCTTCTTGCCATCCAGGACCTCTATAACAGGCGGTGTCAGAGGAAGGCTCTAGAAATTGCCTAAGACACCAGCCACCCTAGTCATAGACTGTTCGCTCTGCTACAACATGGTAAGCGGTACCGGAGCGCCAAGTCTCGATCCAAAAGGCTTCTTAACAACTTCTACCCATAAGACTCCTGAACAGCTAATCAAATGGCTTCCGGGCTGTTTGCTTTGACACCCCCACCCCCATTTTTACACTGCTGCTCCCCTCTGTTTATTATCGATGCAGTCATTTTACCTCTACCTACTTGTACTGTACATATTACCTCAATTACCTCAACTAACCTGTGCCCCCGCACATTGACTCTTTACTGGTACCCCCAGTATATAGCCTTGGTACTGTTATTTTATTGTTGCTCATTAATTATTTGTCATTTTTCAATTTTTTTGTTGTTTTACTTCAGTTTATTTTAGTAAATACTTTCTTAAGACTTATTTTTCTTAAAACTGCATTGTTGGTTATTGGCTTGTAAGTAAGCAAGGTGACAAAACCTGTGATAAATACAATTAGATTTGATTTGATTCTGACATACTCTTATTTTCCATGTGTTCTTTTATAGCAGGGAATCACAGGAAACACTTGACAGTGGATGCAGTGTGCTATATTCTTTGACTGACAATCTACTGGAAAAATATAGAAAACATGTCACCTCTGTATTGGTCCACTTAACTCTGCAACAAATTGCAGTCATGATATTTACTTCAAAACATACAGTGGTTTTGTGCCTGAATATCAGTCTTTTGTTCCCAGATTGCAGGCAGCACTACCAATCCTGTGACTATCCCTCGGCTTCAGTGGGTTACAACTCCCCATACAATCTCCCAGATCATGTGGCTTCTATCTCCTTCCAGGCTGGAATCCCTCACCACCCAATCTAACCACAAATTTCATCTTCCGTTTACCCATCTACTGTGGACCTCTATCATATGGAGGGCCCAGGCTATCAAACAAACACATTGCAACTGTCTGCAACAGTATCGCATTGACAGTGGGAGTAGCAGCAAAAAAGAAAATAGGCTTGGTTTGTTGCCCAGTTATCCTGATAAAAAACAAATGGTGGTTCAGTGCATTTTTTGTTGTTTGTTCGGTACAGTACATTTTTTGTTGTCCTGTGGTTCAGTACTCTAAAAAAAAATGCAGTAACATTCACCATTATATTCCCTCTGCGAAAACCCACAAGACAGATAAACAGATGTAGGATCTTAATTTGAGCCAGTTTGCTACAGCAGGAAAATAGTCTTGAGGCAACAGGAAATGGGAATTATAATGTGGATTATAATTCATGTACATTTTTGTAGGGGTTGATACATTTTTTGAAAGAGAAAATCCAGTCTTAAATTACAAACTTCAGATGCATTTTTTAAACCTCAAATACACCACACGTTTTACATTTTTCAAATTAAGATCCTTCATCTGTACACTTATATTATACAGGAAGATGTATCCAATGGGATTGCAGATTGCAACGCTAAAGTGGAAGATTCTACCAACCCTTATGCTATGGAGCGTGTGATAACACCACAGTTTAGAGAGGGAGATAAAACAGTCAATCTGTGCAGCGGCTATTTTGGGCAGCACATGTTTATGGTCAACGATTCTGGAGACAAATTGTGTGGGATGTGATGCTAACAAAGCGAATATTTTGGTGCTCCTCCATGAGGAGAGGGGGGGGGGGTAATCCGACAGGTGGACCAGAGGAAGGGCCTGCTGTGCTGCTATGGATGAGAGATGAACACTAAAAGCCAGAGAAGAGGGGAATGGAGAGGCTTTCCCTGATAAAAGCCTGTCTGCCATCCTCACATAGAGAAAGGGGTTATACAAGCAGAGATTTTACAGGGGGAAAGCAGGGTAAATCCAAGGATTGTGATTTGCTAATGGGGCAATTACTTTCACAGATCTGTCATGAATATTATCAATTCATGTTGGTGGTAGGATTATGGTGTGATAATACCATAGTTGAGATCATCTTGCTGGCATACTTGTCTTATTATAGTGTGGTGACATAGTTTAATGGCTAATGTCAATGGATGCCAGATTGGGGTGCCATAATCCTATGACAAGCATCATAAGCGCCACTTTATTACACAATACTCCACATTGCTTTCATACTATCCAATCTTATCAACTCCTATGTCAAAAATTCAACTGCCAATCTGCCTCTATTCCAGTGTAATGACCGTGTTTGCCATGGGAGGAGCATGACAGTCACTGTTTTAATAGAACCTCAGAGGGAGAAGGCAATTATCTTGACAATACTCAGTCAGTTCTGCTGATCCGTTCATTTCCAGGCCCTCCCTGACCCAGCAGTCTTCCGTCCTAACCTCTGCAGCTGGGATAGTGTGTGGTCCATCACTCTAAGATAGCAGACTGCCAAACCGAGACAATAAGCTAAAAATAACCGTGGCAACGAGACAGAGTGGGCCGAGACCTCTGACAGGAATCGCAGTCAACAACAGTCTGTCAAAGGCAATGAAATTGTCAGCTCACAAAGGGCTTCCTACAGGGAAGCGGATCAGGAATAGAAAAAGGTGCTCAATATTGACATACGGAGCAAGAGACTGAAAAAACCCAAACAGTTGGAGGCAGTCAAGGATGATCTTCCTCATGCAAACCCTGAAACTCTCTCATATGTCTGTCTTTGAAGACAGAAGGATTCAGCCATGGCCCAAACTCACCAGAAGCAGACAGGCGGAGTGAGTGGACCATTAATTATGTAACAGAGTGTGTAACTATTTCCAGGGTGTACATTTAGCCTGGTTCTCCTATTAGCTGATAGTAACCATGTACATAGCAAACAAAAAGTATGTTGGTTGGTTGTTGTGGCAGCCCAAACTCAAAAGCCTGGAACAATTGTTCATCCAAGCCAGATCAAATCTAAGAGGTTTGTGTGAGAATGTAAATACGTTCCACACATACTGTACACCTAACACAAACAAACAACGCTTAGAATATATTAGCTGAAGACAATGGTGTCAGCATGGAGCACTGTACATTGATTCTCAGTGGGGGATGTTACACTTAATTGATTTTAATCTTTGGCTATAGTTCCTTACTTGATCATTCTTAATGTTGCTTATTCTCAGACTCTGGTCAAGTACAGAGGGCAGCTACAGAATGTCTTCAGATCAGCATCTACCTTCTGCCATCCAGTGGCACAGTGCAGCATTACCACATCTCCCAAGTACAGAGGGCAGCTACAGAATGTCTTCAGATCAGCATCTACCTTCTGCCATCCAGTGGCACAGTGCAGCATTACCACATCTCCCAAGTACAGAGGGCAGCTACAGAATGTCTTCAGATCAGCATCTACCTTCTGCCATCCAGTGGCACAGTGCAGCATTACCACATCTCCCAAGTACAGAGGGCAGCTACAGAATGTCTTCAGATCAGCATCTACCTTCTGCCATCCAGTGGCACAGTGCAGCATTACCACATCTCCCAAATACAGAGGGCAGCTACAGAATGTCTTCAGATCAGCATCTACCTTCTGCCATCCAGTGGCACAGTGCAGCATTACCACATCTCCCAAGTACAGAGGGCAGCTACAGAATGTCTTCAGATCAGCATCTACCTTCTGCCATCCAGTGGCACAGTGCAGCATTACCACATCTCCCAAGTACAGAGGGCAGCTACAGAATGTCTTCAGATCAGCATCTACCTTCTGCCATCCAGTGGCACAGTGCAGCATTACCACATCTCCCAAGTACAGAGGGCAGCTACAGAATGTCTTCAGATCAGCATCTACCTTCTGCCATCCAGTGGCACAGTGCAGCATTACCACATCTCCCAAGTGTAAAACAACCAGATTGTAAAAAAGAAAATGCATGTTTTTACAGTTTCTCTGTCGCGTACATGCATTTTTTTTTAACATTGTCCACAAGACAGAATTCTGTGGCCTTTTGCAAAATAGAGAAAGGCGGCCGTGGGAGAGAAAATATCTGTAGAATTCAAAAAGTACTCGCACTCAATACCCAAGGAGGCCGATATGCAAAAATAATATAAGTAATTTAATACATTCTCAAAATAATACAAAAAGTGGTTCTAATAAAAAAGAAACAAAGCATACGTTTGGGCCTTATGCTTTCATCAGTGCTGTACAAACAAATCAAGAAGACACGTACTTAAAACACCTGCTGTGCTTAACAGCCGCACCAGGTGCACGCAGATAGTTCATTAGAAACTGGCGAATAGAGAGTCAATGCATATTAACAAGGAATATATAGATGACTATCAAACATTTATAATTAATATGTCACATATAATTGGGAAGAGAACAGTCTGGGCTACATAGCAATACCAGAAGCCATAGATATGAAATACTCGAGTAGGCTAAAAAGCTCAGAGAGTGGCGGGGACTGCTAGTGTGTGTACACAACACTACAAGAACTATACAATGTCCAATTCCTCATTAAGCCATTGGGGATGTAGAGTTTTTAAGTAGAAGATCCATCGGGCTTTGCACTGGAGAAGGCTCTCATCCGTATTTTGGGAATCTGTGGCTTGAAAGAACTCGGTCAATGGCACAGAATTTAAGATCAGTCACAGCATGATTAGCCTCATGAAAATGTCTGGCCACTGGTGATTTTAGGTCATTTCTTCGGGTAGTACTGCAATGCTCGTTGATGCCTCAAAATGTAGTTGCCTTTTCAAAACATAAATACATTCATCAAAACTATATTATGCATTCACAATTAATTGAAAGAACCTGAAAAAAATGCAAAGGCAACCATACTTGTCTCTTGAGTTGCGTCCAAGCAGAACGTTTGCCTGTCTTCTAAAAATCCAGTAGATCAATGCATCTTTTTTTGCAGTAACTAAATCATGATGATCCAAATTGGAAGCACAACTATCCAACGGCTCACGATTATGGGCAATAACTATTTTTATACATATAAAAAAATAAGCACATTGTGTGCAGGATTCATTCATCGGTATCCCAATCCAATTCCATGTATTCAATACAAAAGCTGGTTTACTCATAGTTTGTACACATTCCATTGTTACAAAGAAACACAATCCGCAATAGAAATAAGGAACACAACTGATATGAATGTATAGGCCTGAATCCACACCCAAGCAAAGCTCTATAATGGAAGATCACAATGTTGAGGATGATGACTGAGGAGTAACTGAGAAGTAATGAACTGGGCTCACCATGTCATTTAAACATAGATAATTGTGTAATATTAGGTTGTGATATTGATCAATGAGATTAGCCTTCAACATATATTCGCCAACTCCAAAAGATAGTTGAATTTCCAATGTGTTATCACCATGCTTTCAACCATGTAAAAAGCACAACCAAAATCCAATGGAAAAACATTGGGCTGGATTCAATCGGAATCGCGAAGTATCGCGGAAGATCCGTGTTAAAATGTAAAGGTCATTTTCCGATTGAGCCGACATACAGTCCTTTCATAAAGTATTCAGACCCATTGACTTTTTCCACATTTTGTTACGTTACAGACTTATTTTATAATGATTAAATCAGATTTGTTTCTCATCAATCGACACACAAAACCCCATAAAAATGAAGCAAAACTGTTTTTCAGAAATGTTTGCTAATTTATAATATTTTTTAAACAGAAATAGCTTATTTACATCAGTCAAAGGTTTGGACACACTTACTCATTCAAGGGTTTATCATTAATTTTACTATTTAATTTACTATTACTATTAGAATAATAGTCAAAACTATGAAATAACATATGGAATCATGTAGTAACCAAAAAAGTTTTAAATAAATCTAAATAAATGTTATATTTTAGATTCTTCAAAGTAGCGACCCTTTGCCTAGATAACAGCTTTGCACACTCTTGGCATTCTCTCAACCAGCTTCATGAGGTAGTCACCTGTTAATTTGTGAAAGTTCTTCCATTCTTAATGTGTTTGAGCCAATCAGTTGAGTAGTGACAATGTAAGGGTGGTATACAGAAGATAGCCCCATTTGGTAAAATACCAAGTCCATATTATAGCAAGAACAGCTTGGACACTGCATCTCAGTGCTAAAGGTATCACTACAAACACCCTGATTCGAATCCAGGCTATATCATAACCGGCCGTGATTGGGAGTCCCATAGGGAAGCGCACAATTGGTCCAGCGTCGTCCGGGTTTTGCCGGTGTAGGCCGTCATTATAAATAAGAATTTATTCTTAACTGACTTGCCTAGTTAAATGAAGGTTAAATAAAAAATAAAAAACAATAAGCAAAGAGAAACGACAGTCCATCATTACTTTAAGACATGAACTTTGAACATTTATTCAAATGCAGGTGCAGAAACCATCAAGCTCTATGATGAAACTGGCTCTCATGAGGACTGCCAAAGGAATGGTAGACCCAGAGTCACCTCTGCTGCAGAGAATAAGTTCATTAGAGTTACCAGCCTCAGAAATTGCAGCCCAAATAAATGCTTCACAGAGTTCAAGTAACAGACACATCTCAGCATCAACTGTTCAGAAGAGACTGCGTGAATCAGACCTTCATGGTTGAATTGCTGCAAAGAAACCACTACTAAAGGACACCAATAAGAACAAGAGACTTGCTTGGGCCAAGAAACACAAGCAATGGACATTAGACCGGTGGAAATCTTTCCTTTGGTCTGATGATTCCAAATTTGAGATTTTTGGTTCTAACCACCGAGTCTTTGTGAGACGCAGAGTAGGTGAACGGAGAAGGTGCGATGGTGTGATGCTGAATGATGCTGGTGACACTGTCTGTGATATATTAAGAATTCAAGGCACACTTAACCAGCATGGCTACTACATAATTCTGCTGCAATACACCATCCCATCTGGTTTGCGCTTAGTGGGACTATCATTTGTTTTTCAACAGGACAATGGCCCAACACACCACCAGGCTGTGTAAGGGCTATTTGACCAAGAAAGAGAGTGATGGAGTGCTGCATCAGATGACCTGGCCTCCACAATCACCCGGTGTCAACCCAATTAAAATGGTTTGGGATGAGTTGGACCAGAGAGTGAAGGAAAAGCAACCAACAAGTGCTCAGCATATGTTGGAACTGTCACGCCTGCTCCCGCTCCCCCCGGCGCCCGAAGGCGCCAGGCAACCCAGCATTATGAACTCCTGCCACCATCAGTACGCACACCTGCTTGCCCCCCTGTCACGCGCATCAGCGATTATTGGACTGACCTGGACTCAATCACCTGTTTATGTCAGGTATATTTGTCAGCAGTTCCCCAGCGCCGTTCCCCACTGCTGCATTAATGTTTGTTTGTCGTTGTTAAACATGTTCCTGTCTGTTCCGCATTAACATGTTCCTGTCTGTTCCGCATTAAAAACTCCCCATATCTGCTTCTCATCTCTGGCATCGGTCTTTTCAGAAACTCCTTCAAGACTTTTGGAAAAGCATTCCAGTTAAAGCTGGTTGAGAGAATGACAAGCACGTGCAAAGCTGTCATCAAGGCATTCTACTTTGAAGAATCGAAAATATATTTGGATTTGTTTAAAACTTTTTTGGTTACTACATGATTCCATATGTGTTACTTCATAGTTGTGATGTCTTCACTATTATTCTAAAATGTAGTAAATAGTAAAAATAAAGAAAAAACCTTGAATTAGTGTATGTGTCCACAATTTTGACTGCCACTGTATGTAGTTATTCATTCACAACTAGGATGGGTAACTCTTTCTTTTAAGGGTCCGTAATAAATAATATATAAAGCATTTATAAATTGTGTGTTCACCATTTATTAATCATTACACCCACATTAATAAACCATTTACTAATTGTTAGTAAAGTCTTTTTGCTGTCCCTAATCTAAAGTGAGTGCTATTTATACTTTATAAATATTTTATAAATGTTTTGAGTGACCAGTTTAATTTCTCACAAAAACACAGGCAGTGTGGTCCCCTGGTCTTCTGGTACCAGTGCTGAGGGAAAGGATGCTAGTCTTAGCAGAGACAGATCAGAGGTGAGTGTAGTAGAGGTAGGAAGAAAACAGAGAGACAGGTGTACGTCCAGTTCCTTAATATGTTGGCAGTTGGCTCTATATGTAATAGTAATTAACACTTAGGAGTGACAGACAGACAGACAGACAGACAGACAGACAGACAGACAGACAGACAGACAGACAGACAGACAGACAGACAGACAGACAGACAGACAGACAGACAGACAGACAGACAGACAGACAGACAGACAGACAAATGAGGAGCGCAAGGAGAATCACAGAGAGACAAACAGACAGATGAACAGACAGACGGAAACAGAGTGACAGCAGAGACAGACTGCACAACATGGAGGCAACAGAGGCACAGTTATAGTAGTGAATTGTAACTCCAGTGGTGTTTTTACATGCTGTATAAGCTGGTTAAAATACTTAGTTAAAAAAGGAGGAGCACTATGTTATACCGGTCACTGTTTTACCAGGCTGGTGTGGCTGAAATGACGGGGATTCATTTTTGTCCCAGTCCGCCCCTGAAACCATGGTAGATAAGACGCTCTATCTCTCTGTGTGTGTGTTTGAGTGTGTGTGTGTGATTTTATTTATTGGAGAATGTAATGAGAGACTTACCATATCATGCTTACTAGTGATGGGTGCAAAAATCGATAGTTACATATCATTATATTATTTTGGACAATATTATATCTATACTTTAACTCCAAGTATCGATTTGTAAAAAATAAAAAATAAAGTCGACTTTTTGTATTTATTTGCTAGGTAGCGTTATCTTGCGCTCGTCAGCTGTACCTGTGCTAAAACGTTATTTTTCACCCTATAGCTTCTTCGCCGTCTTATTTTTAAATAGTGAGCCAACATGTTTTCAGCACTTTAATTTCCATGACTGATCAAAACTAATTTTGTCATGTTCTCTCGTCTCTCTTCAGCAGACATACAGTATAGTGGACAGTATGTTTGGAACATCAAATTGCAATAAAACTGCATTATCGAATTACAATACATATACACATTTGAGAATCGCAATACATACAGTGAGGAGAACAAGTATTTGATAACCTGCAAAATCGGCAGTGTTTCCTACTTACAAAGCATGTAGAGGTCTGTAATTTTTTATCATAGGTACACTTCAACTGTGAGAGACGGAATCTAAAACAAAAATCCTGAAAATCACATTGTATGATTTTTAAGTAATTAATTAGCATTTTATTGCATGACATACTGTAAGTATTTGATAGAAAAGCAGAACTTAATATTTGGTACAGAAACCTTTGTTTGCAATTACAGAGATCATACGTTTCCTGTAGTTCTTGACCAGGTTTGCACACGCTGCAGCAGGGATTTTGGCCCACTCCTCCATACAGACCTTCTCCAGATCCTTCAGGTTTCGGGGCTTTCGCTTGGCAATACAGACTTTCAGCTCCCTCCAAAGATAAAAATTACAGACCTCTACATGCTTTGTAAGTAGGAAAACCTGCAAAATCGGCAGTGAATCAAATACTTCTTCTCCCCACTGTACATAAGTATCATGGTAATATCGTATCGTGAAGTTCCTGGTAATTCCCAGCCCTAATACGTATTGTTTGTTACTGTCTCTGTGTCAGGATCATGAAGGATTTCAGGTGGCTGTCCATGAGCAGCTACAGTATATCTGGTCTGTGAGGATGAAGGATGGAACATTTTATTATGTGAACAATTACAAGGTGCCATCTAATAATGACAATCATTCAAGACAAGTTGATAGACACAGGTAGTCCTCTGTATCAAATCTATTCAGAGATCATGTAGGAGGAGTGTGAACAACTAGGCTGTGCTGTGCTCTTTGGCATGCTGGTCCTCACCTTTTTACTGTCATGTTCACAGTTATGTTCGCTTCACTGCTGGCTTGATTGGCAGATTCCAGATGATTGCTGGAATCTGCACAAATAATTTAAATGAAACCATTTCTCTTGAAGGAGACTTTCCTGTGGAGTAACAGGTAGAGGACTAATGAAAGGGTGGGGAATGAGGCACATCTTTAGCAACATCTGTCTATGGCACCAAAAAGAGACAAAGCAACTTTACTGTGATGTAAATACAGTGTTACAGAGTAGAGCTAGTATAGGGATAAAGCATCTGCTCTTGCAGTAGTCATCATATAGGCATCATTTACTGCTAGTTTGGAAGCTGCCTTCAAGTATGTTGTGTGCATGCTTTTTATGTATGATTGGCTGCCCCTAGTGGTTTGATTCTGTAATAAAAATATAATCGTAACACTATGTTGATAATAATAGTTGCCTAATGATTATACCTGGTGAGAGCCTATGTGAGAAAAATACGAAAACTTGATACAGACAGTTCTAAAATTAGAGCTAAGTCTCAATGACACTTGAGCATATAAATAAAATGCTCAATATATTCCCTGTCACTGAATTCCTTCAACAGTTGTGCTTTAGGCTAGGTTAGATGAACTCTCGTCTGGCTGCAGATGTGTTTGTTTGTCATTCACTTTCATGCTGCCATGCCACGACACATGTTTGGCATGATAACAAACACACCCAGAGGTGTTGGCTTAAAACACAAACAAACCTGCTACCAGTCCAGGATATGTGTGTTGAAAATAAAACTGAGACCTTGATGTGTCTGGTTCCTTGAGGGGCTGTTGGTTGGTTTGTAATTATATATTGAACATTGGATTTAGTATGCTAAGCTTCCCCCCCCACATTACTGCAAATCGTCATTCCCTTTCGTTCTCCATTAACAACAGTGTTTCATTAGGATTCCACAAGGTGGCAACATCATCCCAGCACTGACAATCTTTATACAATTCGATATCTGTGTTGAACCACGGCTAGTTCTGAACCTCTGGTAGAGGTCGACAGGGTTTTTTGGGGTAGGCTAATACCCTTGGCACCCTCATGGTCTAAATGCTTATTGATACAGACAACAGAACACGTCCGTTCACCCATAATGGCATGACCACGTCCTGTGGAGAGAAGCGATACCCCCCGTCCAGAGCTGTCAATATCAATCTCTCTGTGCTGATTGTTCTGCAGTGTGCTGCTCTCTCTTAGGTATGTTTATGCTCCCAGTTAGAATAGCTTTACTGAATACCTCTGATCCTGTCCCTCTCCATTGGTGCCGTTGTCTGCATCCCAATCTGCAACCTATTCCCTTCTTCGTGCACTACTTTTGACCAGGGAGTGGCAACCTATTCCCTGTATAGTGCACTACTTCTGACCCATAGGGTTCTGGTCAAAAGTAGTGCACTATATAGGGAATAAGACACCATATGGGAGGCAGCCATTCATTAGAGAAGATTCATGGCTCACCAGATGATGCTGAATTATTCTGCTGGCTCACTGGCTGCATTCAAGTGTTTGTTTTTCGTTGTTGTTGCTTTTCTCATTTTCTCTGTCTTTCATTCTAACCATTTTCCCTCTATCCTTATGTCTATCCTTTACTCTGTAACTCAAATATGCATCACTCAAACCAAGTTAATGTCGATTGATTAGTTCTGTAATCTATTCTTTGGATTTCACAAACACGTCACATGTTACACTTATAGAGAAATCACAAAATCAGACTGTTGCAGTATTTTCTGGAACAAAAGATGTTCATTATAGCCAACAGTGCCTTCAGAAGGGATTTTTACTCCCCCTGACGTTTTCAACATTTTGTTGTGTTACAGCCTGAATTTAAATTGGATTCAATTTGGATTTCTGGTCACTGGCCTACACACAATACCCCATAATTATGTTTTTTGAAATGTTTACAAAATAATACAAAATTAAAAGCTGAAATGTCTTGCGTCAATGAGTATTCAACCCCTTTGTTATGGAAAACCTAAATACATTCAGGAATAAAAATGTGCATAACAAGTCACATAATAAGTTGCATGGACTAACTCTGTGTGCAATAACAGTGTTTAACATGATTTTTGAATGATTACCCATCTCTCTACCCCACAGATACAATTATCTGTAAGGTCCCTTCAGTCGAGTAGTGAATTTCAAGCACAGATTCAACCATAAAATCAGGAAGATTGTCCAATACCTCACAAAGAGGGGCACCTATTGGGAGAGAGTTTAAAAAAAAACCAGATATTGAATATCCCTTTGAGCATGGTGAAGTTATTAATTACGCTTTGGATGGTGTATCAATACACCCAATCACAACAAATATACAGGCGTCCTTCCTAACACAATTGCCAGAGAGGTATGAAACCGCTCAGTGATTTCACCATGAGAACAATGGTGATTTTTAAAACAGTTACAGAGTTTAATGGCTGTGATAGGAGAAAACTGAAGATGGATCAACAACATTGTTGTTACTCCACAATACTAACCTAAATGACAGAGGGAACAGAAGGAAGTATTCCAAAACATGCATCCTGTCTGCAACAAGGCACTAAAGTACTACTGCAACAAATGTGGAAAAGAAAATAACTTTTTTGTCCTCAATACAAAGCATTATATTTGGGGCAAATCCTAAACAACACATCACTGAGTACCACTCTCAAGCATGGTGGTGGCTGCATCATATTGTCGGTATGCTCATCATCGGCAAGGACTAGGGTGTTTTACTAGGATAGAAATAAACAGAATAGAGCATCCTAGAAGAAAACCTGGTTCAGTCGGCTTTCCGACAGACACTGGGAGACAAATTCACCTTTCAGCAGGTCGATAACCTAAACCTCAAGGCCAAAGAGTAGACTGGAGCTGCTTACCAAGACAACATTGAGCGGCATAGTTACAGTTTTGACTTAAATCATCTTGAAAATCCATGGCAAGATTTGAAAATGGCTGTCTAGCAATGATCAACAACCATCTTGACAGAGCTTGAAGAGTTTAGAAAAACATAATCGGCAAATATTGTACAGGTGTGCAAAGCTCTTTAGAGACTTACCCAAATAGAATGACAAATGTAATCACTGCCAAAGGTGATTCTAACATGTACTGACTGAGGGGGTTGAATACTTATCTAAATCAAGATATACTGTATATATTAGTGTTTTATTTTTCATCATCTTAAAAAAATGTCTTCCACTTTGACATTACAGAGTATTCTGTGTAGATCATTGAAAAGAAAATGAAATCCATTTTAATTCCAATTTGTAACACAACAAAAATGTGGAAGGGGTGTGGATACTTTCTGAAGGCACTGTATCTGCAGACAGGACTGACAATTGAATTAGTCAATAAAAGTAATTTGTTTCAGTTGAGTAAATCTCTTTTCCTGTTCTGAAGTACAGTACACGTACTGTATCATCGAATTTGAGTATTGCCTACATGTGAATGTTACGACTTGTTGCCATGTAGGGGATGGCATTTAGGTAGCTTATGCAAATCCTTTTTCTTATATTTATAGTGCAGACGTGCTACTGAGTTTGCTGCCTTGTGGCGGACTTACACCAGAAACCACCCGCTGAGGCCAAATCAGGTGTGTGGCTATGACGGAAATGAAGTCACCGCTGGTTACACAATGAGGCTTGTAGGCCTACGTCTCCTTCGCCATGTGGGGCTGTGGGGGGTCTCTGAGGACCTGTGGGAGTGTGTTTCCCACCACCCTCAATTTACAGACAGCTGGAAATTCTGATAAGACATGACAACCCGGGGGATGGCAAACCCAAGTCAAATATTTGCTGTCAATATTTAGTCTTGTTCGTCTTTCCACCAGCAAACTCATTTAATAGAGTGTATTTTAGTTTTATAGTCAGAACCATCAACCCACTGTGGTGCTCAAATGAAATGAACTGCTACTCTCAATCTATTTTGACAGTCTCTGAAAACTAATAAGCTGGCTGATATTAAATGTTAGCACAGTATTCAAGAAATGCGCAACAAGAGCGGTGTGAAGGTAGAATGATCAATGCTTTGTGGGGGGGGGTGAGTACATTGTATTGAGTAGATTGAATTATTTTTTCAACTTGCACTATGATACATTGTACACTTGTTATTGTAATAAGAACAGTAACACATTATAATGTAATGCTATAGGTTATAATTACTACGTTATTGTAATAAGAACAGTAACACATTATAATGTAATGCTATAGGTTATAATTACTACGTTATTGTAATAAGAACAGTAGCACATTATAATGTAATGCTATAGGTTATAATTACTGTGTTATTGTAATAAGAACAGTAGCACATTATAATGTAGTGCTACAGGTTCTAATTACTGTGTTATTGTAATAAGAACAGTAGCACATTATAATGTAGTGCTACAGGTTCTAATTACTGTGTTATTGTAATAAGAACAGTAGCACATTATAATGTAGTGCTACAGGTTCTAATTACTGTGTTATTGTAATAAGAACAGTAGCACATTATAATGTAGTGCTACAGGTTCTAATTACTGTGTTATTGTAATAAGAACAGTAGCACATTATAATGTAGTGCTACAGGTTCTAATTACTGTGTTATTGTAATAAGAACAGTAGCACATTATAATGTAGTGCTACAGGTTCTAATTACTGTGTTATTGTAATAAGAACAGTAGCACATTATAATGTAGTGGTACAAGTTATTTTTGCATTGCTGGTCTCTTTCTCTCTACCTGTCTGTTTGTTTAAACTGAGAAACAATACAATCAGTATTCAATTAATATTTTTTTCTGTACATAAAAGGTTCAACTAGAGTACTATTTATGTCACATATTCCTTGTACAGTCCCCAGAACAAAACCCTGTAAAAGGGAACTATGTTCTGGAAATGCACTTCACAAACCTTCCTTGTCACTGGCAATATAAAGTGCTTTTAGTTTTCCATCCAAAATATTTTTCCCGGTCACACAAAAAAAGCCTTCTTGCAGCAAAGTGCATCTGAGTAATTCTTGAAGAGGAAGAACCCTTTTTCCAAACTACCACTCCTGTTGATGGATATATTTTGAGGCATTTTGTTTTTGTACAGTATGTACCCACAAACTCACAGGCAAAGTAGAGTGAGGCCTGATGAAGAGGATGTGTTAGTGTGCCAGTGAGTGTGTAGATGTTGTATAGTTGAAATGTGCTCTCAAAAGACATTTGGTCAATTTTCCCACAGGGTACTGCTTGGTCTCATGTACAGTGCAGGTGAATGAACCACAGTTATAAAGAACATACCAACCCACCATGTCCTAATCTATTCACTCCTCTGGTATGGATGATGTAACATGAGTAAGGTCTCTCGTCCATGCCTGGCATGGGGTCAGGTTGTCTTCATTATCATAGCACTGCTCATGCATGTCTTCCTAATGAGCTCACAGATGGAAGCGATTCCTGTGGCTGAAAGGCCCAGCTACTCTGACTGACTGACACACCCACTGGAGCGGCTTATTGGGGTAGTTAACTCTCTGGTCACCGGTCTACACGAGTAGATACTTGTCTGGCTATCAGAGGTTCTGCATTCTGCCATAGGACAGGTAACAGTTAGTGTGTTTTTCTGTGGTTACAGATGACATTGACCTAAGGAGGAAGGGATGATTGTGATATGCTAGCTTACACATTGTTACAGCGGTGCTATGTGAATGCTTCCATACAGCCGTTAAACATTAGCTAGTGTAAAGCATAGCAGTTCCGTTTTCAACTAACCTGTTCTTAGCGATAGTTTCTTCATTCTCAATTCAGGAGAAAAATATATCTGATAAATGTCTGTGTCCAGTTGCAGTTGGTTCTCTAAAAGCCAGAGAATTTTCATAAAGATATTAAATCCACATTTTGTATTGAATGAGAAACGCTTCTTGCATGTGTGTAGATCTTTGTTCTGGTCTCACTGTGTGATGCGCTCTCATCTACGTCTACACCTGGCGGTGGGTGCTTCGCATAGAAACGACTAGTTCCTGCAAAGACATTGGGAAATGCAAGATGTCTGGCAGCTAAAATGACAAAGGAACTCCTCACTCTGCAAAACGTGGATTTAATATCTTACTGAAACATTCTCTGGTTTTTGGAGAACCACCTGTAACTGTACACTGACATTTATAGGATACACTTTTCTCCCGAATCGAAAATGAAAAAGTAGCACCAAGAACAGGTTAGTTTAAAATGTGCCTGCTATGCTTTACCCTGGCTAATGTGTAACGGCTGTATGGAAGCATTCACATAGCACCGCCATAAAAAGGTTTAGCTAGTGATAATCTAGTATCCAGTAATCAATAGTTCTTAATGATCTGTAGTTTACAAGACTCTGGGACCATCTATATAGCATAGTTATAGCAAACTAAAAATGTTGACAAATGTGTTACACTCTGTACAAGCACATTGACTGTACCACTGGTGCAGTTCATGTAGGTACATAATGACTTTCTCCATGCAGCCTCAGTGTCTGCACCTGTGTCTTGCCAGACCAAACCTGTAATGAAGTATAATCTCCTGACATAGCAGCAGTGTCTTTCATTTCAATCAAAATATAATTTCAAATTCATCCAAGAAATAATGGCCTTCCATTTTACGTAGCAGACACTTTCTTAAAGGGTTGTACATTTGAGAAGATAATGAAACACTAAATGAAATAATTGAACAAAGGTTGTTGATTAGAAAAGTATAATATCATGTCACTTTATTTTCAGATCATCTCTGAATGATGATAAAAAGGTTGTTGGGGCTGTTTTGTTAGACTTCAGTGTGGCTTTTTACATTATTGATCAAAGACTGCTGTTGGAAAAACGTATCTGTTATGACTTTACATCTCCTGCTATACTGTGGATAAAGAGATACCTGTCTAACAGAACACAGAGGGTGTTCTTTAATGGAAACCTCTCCAACATAATCCAGGTAAAATCAGGAATACCCCAGGGCACCTGTTTAGGCCCCTTACTTTTGCAAATCTTTACTAACAACTTTTGAGCAAAGCCAGTGTGCGGATGACTCAACACTATACATGTCAGCTACTACATAGACTGAAATGACTGCAACACTTAACAAAGAGCTGCAGTTAGTTTCAGAATGTGTGGCAAGGAATAAGTTAGTCCTAAATAGTTCAAAAACTAAAAACATTGTATTTGGGACAAATCATTCACTAAACCCTAAACTCAAATAAATCTTGTAATGAATAATGTGGAAATTGAGCAAGTTGAGGAAACTAAACTGCTTGCAGTAACCCTAGATTGTACACTGTCATGGTCAAAACATATTGATACAACAGTAGCTAAGGTGGGGAGAAGTCTATCCCTAATAAAGCGCTGCTCTGCCTTCTTTACAATACTATCAACAAGGCAGGTCCTACAGGCCCTAGTATTGTGACAACTTGACTACTGTTCAGGAGTGTGGTCAGGTGCCACAAAGAGGGACTTGGGAAAATTACAATTGGATCAGAACAGGGCAGCACGGATGGCACTTAAATGTACACAGAGAGCTACCATTAACAATGTCAATCTCTCCTGGCTCAAAATGGAGGAGAGATTGACTTCATCACTACTTGTTTTTGTAAGATTTGTTGACAAACTGAATGTACCGAGCTGTCAGACAGCCATGCATACCCCACAGGACAGAGGTCTCTTCACAATCTCCAAGTCCAGAACAAGATATGGGAGGCACACAGCACTACATAGAGCCATGACTACATGGAACTCTATTCCACATCAGATAACTGATGCAAGCAGTAGAATCAGATTTTTTTTAAACAGGTAAAAGTACACCTTATGGAACAATGGGGACTGTGAAGATACACACACAAAGGTACAGACACACGCATACGCACAAAAGCGCTAGCAAACGCACTCTACACACGTACATTGTAATATTGTTGTATGGTGGTATTATGCATTTTCAATTGTAGATACGTAGTGGTGTAATAATGTTATATGATACTGTTTTATATGTAATTTAAGTGCCTTAATGTGTTTGGTCCTCAGGAAGAGTCTAATGGGAATCCCTAATAAATACAAATACAAAACTGAGTTATGGGTAACTGGTGAAAATCAGTGCAGTAGGCTTCCACTGTAATTACATTATAGTCTGAAAATGACCCTGCTAAAACAGGCTCTTTCCGGTTCATATTAGAAGTAGTTGAACAGGTGGCGGTGGCAGTCACAGATAGCCTATTTGAAGCCACTCTGACACTGGGCGTAAACTGGAAGCATCTAATCCACTCTCCAACAATGTTCCTGGGGAGCTATACCACAGACAGAAGGAGACAGATATTTCAGCGGATGTATAAATGTGAAGCATCCGGTTGGCGTTTCCACAAGCAACCAAATATGGTGATGAGACGGAGCTCAGTGGCCAGCAGTGGGAGAAGATGGAACGAGATGGATTGTGGCAAACATTCCGCAAATTTTCTCATCGAAGAAACATTTTCTCTCCATACAGTTTTCTGTTTCCAAAGCTAGAAGCTGTAACAAACAGAGTGGACTGCGTTTTGTAGACTTTACCCTTTGCCAAAGGTTGAAAAAATTGCGTTGTTTAGGAGGAGTGCAAAGGCAAATTGAGTTATTGCACACGCGCACTTCACAGAGTAGGCGTTCTCTAACGGAAATATGCAAATAAATGCTAGAATGCACCAATAGGATGTCACTAGCTCGTACTTGGCTCTGCCCACCTCCTTGCTTCTTCTGCCCACTATGATTAATTTGCTCCCATTGGAAACGACAGGCTTTGATCTATCTGGGGTTAGTTATAAAAACCTCTTTGGCTATACTCTTCTATAGGTTTTCACTCTAATCCTAGTTGTAACTAACCTGATTCATTTTATCAACCAGCTAATTATTAGAATCAGTTGTGCTAGTGGAGTGAAAGCCTACAGGATGATAGCTATCCAGGAAGAGAGCCCTGATCTAATCAATGGTCTCGTGCTCTAGTCATAAACACAAGAATGGCAACATCATCCTGCCAGTCTCCGATACATGACAAGCAAGCAGCCGATTACTATGAAAACGAGGACACATTTATGATTGTTGCCCTTTCCCAGGATTACATTGGTCACAGCGTTGCCAAGACAACAGCAATTAGCAGGGACTGGGTTACCAGGCAGACAGTGGCTATAACTCTATGCACCTCGTAGCCATAGCAACCAAGGTCAGGCCAACAGCTCGTCTGCTGGCTCCAAAGCTGTGCTACAGAACACACATATTCCACATGAAGGCCTTGCCTGATCATACAGTGTGACTAAACATACAGTAAATAAGTATGGGGTGTCTGACTGAGTCCATTCATGAATAACAAAAACAAGTATTTTTATAGATATTAAATGTTCATGTATTTTTACAAGACCACACCTTTAACCTCTGCCAATAAGACCTACATTAGAATGTAATGCAGTGTGTTTGTCAATGAGATCATCTCCTGCACATTGTTCATACTTACTCATATTTTACTGTCACCCTTTCTTCCAAATGAGTAAATAAATCTCAAATAAAGTGCACCCCCTTACAGAAAAAAGATTGCAGTCAGAGTGTAGTATAACTCCAGTACAAAACAAGACGTAAGGGTGGGTTTACTTCCAATGCAAAGAAGGGAAAAACAGCCTACCTTACGCTCCATCACTCACTCCAATGCTAGATTTCACTCTACTGTGAAACCTAATGAGCTCTGACTACAAGAGATTAAAATTATTCTACATGAGGAAATATGACAAATGAATCAACTGGCTTCTGGAACCCCTACCTATCCTCTCATCACCATCACCACTACCCCCTCCCGTCCCCCCCTCCTGTCGCCCATACCCATCCCAGCAGCAGAATCCTCCCCCAGCTGTCCAGCGGGTGTTTGAATGTGTTCAATTAGCCTGTGTAACCAGAGATAGGGTGAACACTTAATCCCAGAGCACCTGCTGTCTGTTCACAGGTTAACCCCAGAGAGCTGGGCCTCTGACGGGGGCAGGCAGGATATCACTGCGCTTGACCATTTGTGCAGCTGCCCTGGACTTACTCCCACTATCTGATTTTAGAGCAGGGTGACAGGCAACCAGCTGGGCATCACCTTTATGACTAATGCATGTATTCTTACATTTGGCTAATAAGATATGTTTCAGGAATGATTTCTTACTGAAGAATGAGCTCGGACATTAAGCACCATGCTATAGGTTTAGAAAGATGGCGAAGCCTACTGTAACGCTCACCTATCTGCCAAATACACTGAGTTATTCAGATGGGATACATACTGTAGTCTTAAATATTTCAGCCCTGACTCAAGCTGAAATCGATCAGTGAATGAACCAATGCACCTGGACACACCTTTGTATTCTGGAATATTCTGGAATAAAGCCTGGCTGTTACCACAATATGCATTTTTTTCCATTTGAGTCCATAGACCATCAACGCAGAGGCATTTAACCTTGAGATGTGCTTAAGTGAGAACAGTACAGAACACATCTGATGAATGTTAGTGGACATGAATGTCATCACCTCTTTCACTTCACTGATAAATCTATGTTGTAGAAAGAAGCCTTCTGTGACAGATGAGCTTGATAAAAAAAATCATCATAAAAAAAGGGGGAAATGGGTGAATAATGCAATCACACATAATCTCTGCCATTTCATGTTCTCAATCAAGTGCCCTGCAAATTTCACTTTTTCCCTGTTGTGAAAAACTGAGCTGATTGCATTTTTTCTGTCTTTTTGGTTCCGTTTTTCTGCAGTATCATTATGACTGAATTATATGAGAAGGGAGATACACTACATGGACAAAAATATGTGGACACCTGCTCATCAAACATCTAATTCCAAAATCATGGGCATTAATATGGAGTTGGTCCCCCCTTTGCTGCTATAACAGCCTCCACTCTTCTGGGATAAATGTCCACTAGATGTTGGAACATTGCTGCAGGGACTTGCTTCCATTCAGCCACAACAGCATTAGTGAGGTTGGACATTAATGTTGGGCGATTAGCACTGGCTAATCGCTGAGGTCAGGGCTCTGTGCAGGCCAGTCAAGTTCTTCTACAACAACCTCGACAAACCCTTTCTGTATAGACCTCGCTTTGTGCATGGGGGCATTGTCATGCGGAAACAGGTAAGGGCCTTCCCCAAACTGTTGCCACAAAGTTGTAAATACAAAATTGTCTAGAATGTCTTTGTATGCTGTAGCATTAAGATTTCCCTTCAATGGAACTAAGGGGCCTAGCCCGAACCATGAAAAACAGCCCCAGACCATTATTCCTCCTCCACCAAACTTTACAGTTGGCACTAGCATTCAGGCAGGTAGCATTCTCCTTTTACCCGTCAAAGCCAGATTCGTCCCTCGGACTGCTAGAGAGTGAAGCGTGATTCATCACTCCAGAGAACGCATTTCTACTGCTCCAGAGTCCAATGGCAGCGAGCTTCACACCACTCCAGCCAACACTTCGCATTGCTCATGGTGATCTTAGTCTTGTGTGCGGCTCCTCGGCCATGGAATCCCATTTCATGAAGCTCCCGAAGAACAGTTCTGACAGACGTTGCTTTCAGAGGCAGCTTGGAACTCGGTAGTGAGTGTCGCAACCAAAGACAGACTATTGGCAGTAGCACTCGGTGGTCCTGTTCTGTGTGCCCTACCACTTTGCGGTTGAGCTGTTGTTGCTCCTAGACGTTTCCAATTCACATTTCCAATACAGTTGACCGGAGCTGCTCCAGCAGGGCAGAAATGTAACGAACTGACTTGTTGGAAAGGTGGCATCCTATGACGATGCCAGGTTGATAGTCACTGAGCTCTTCAGTACGGGCTTTTCTACTGCTAATGTCTGTCTATGAAGATTGCATGGCTGTGTGCTCGATTTTATACACTTGTCAGCAACATGTGTGGCTAAAATAGCCGAATCCACTCATTTGAAGGGCTGTCCACATACTTTTGATTATGTAGTGTACATGTACACAGACATCCTCCCACTCCCACCCCCACAGAAAGTTACAGTCAGATCACACCTCTTATTCCACTGCTCAGCCGAGACTGTTCACTCCACATTTCCTACAGGCAGAGAATCCCAAGAATGGCGAATCCAAGAATGCAGCCACCTCACAAGAGATGTTTTTTCCCCGTTTTTTTTTTTTCATTAACGAGCAAGATATGTGAGGTCAAATTCATACACCTTGGGGAAATTACTAGCATGGTTGCACACTCCCAATGGTGCCAACAGCAACCTGAGATAAAGCAGCACAAAAACTGTACCTACAAATTGAATTTGTTCTTGGTAATACCATCTGCTGAACTGTAAATAGCATATTAAATGTATTCAAAATACGGCTACAGCTATGAGTGCACTACAGTAGCACCCTCCTCTTAAAAGTATTCATACTTGGCTGTAAGCCGTCATTGTAAATAAGAATTTGTTCTTAAACTGACTTGCCTAGTTAAATAAAGGTTCAATGTAAAAAATGAAAATAAAAGACTCTACTCTGTCTTGGCACCCCAATGTTGGAACGAGCTTCCGCTGACATTAGGACAGCAGAGTCCGTGCATCTTCTGAAAACATCAAAACCTACCTCTTCACTGAAAATGTCCCTTACTATAACTGAGATATTGTGGTTGTCTCACCTAGCTATCTTAAGATGAATGCACAAATTGTAAGTCACTCTGGATAAGTGTCTGCTAAATGATTAAAGCATTTAAAGAATTTTTGACTTTTTGTCTGTGGTATTTTCTTAGAAAAAGGGCATTATACCTGTAGAAGACACATTATTTGGGGTATTTAAATTCTAATATGAACTAGGTTAGCAACATACAGTAGCTAACTAAGTGGTGTGAATACAACCATTGTCTTAAATGTGTACTTCAAAAAGAGGGAAATACATTACAAATAGGTTAAAGCTAACTTAACATGACCTGGAGCCTCATTTATCAACTGTACGTACCTACAAATTATACCCCAAAACATGTGTGCGCCAGTTTTCATGCAAAAGTTGGCATTTATAAAAACTGAACTTGCCGTGAGAATCACCTTCCCGCAAACTTAGACCATGCATACGCAGTTTCTAGTGGTTAAAGTATTGCATTGCAACCAGACAAGTAGCCTAGTATTTTGTGCAAATGGGGGATATGATGGACATAATAACAAGATGGAATCATTTGCTGTTAGTTTATTTTTGCATTCTAAAATATACTGAACAAAAAGATAAACGCAACATTTAAAGTGTTGGTCCCACATTTCATGAGCCATATAAAAGATCCCAGACATTTTCCATACAAACTAAAAGCTTATTTCTCTCAAATGTTGTACACAAATTTGTTTACATTCCCATTAGTGGGCATTTCTCCTTTGCCAAGATAATCCATCCAACTGACCGGTGTGGCATATCAAGAAGCTGATTAAACAGAATGATTGTTACACAGGTGCACCTTGTGCTGAGGACAATAAAAGGCCACTCTAAAATGTGCAGTTCTGCCACACAATACAATACCACAGATGTCTCAAGTTTTTAGGGAGCGTGCAATTGGGATGCTGACTACAGAATGTCCACCAGAGCTGTTGCCAGAGAACTGAATGTTCATTCCTCTACCATAAGCCAACGTCATTTGAGAGAATTTGGCAGTACGTCCAAACGGCCTCACAACCGCAGACCACATGTAAGCACACCAGCCCAGGACCTCCGCATCTGGCTTCTCACCTGCGGTATCGTCTGAGACCAGCCACCACAACAGCTGATGAAACTGAGGAGAATTTCCATCTGTAATAAAGCTTTTTTGTGGGGAAAAAATAATTCTGATTGGCTGGGCCTAGCTCCACAGTGGGTGGTCCTGGCTCCCAAGTGGGTGGGCCACCCATTGGTGCGCCAGCGCCCAGTCATGTGAAATCCATATATTAGGGTCTGATGAATTTATTTCATTTGACTAATTTCCTTCTATGAACTGTAATTCAGTATAATCGTTGACATTTTGGCATGTTGCGTTTATATTCTTGTTCAGTATAATTAGAAATAGGCCTCTATTTGCTAAAGCTATAATTTATTTAAACCCATGATCATTGCAAAATAAATTCATCACCTTTTCTGTGATGGTTTCATACTCAGGAGGTAGCCTATATGCCTACATCTAGGACACCATTCGTCCCATCTCGCGTTTAATTGGACCCACTTCACAGTAGTATTTCGCTGTATGCAGAGCGCAGTTGTTTAACGGTGGAATAGACGACTGTAGGTAGGCTACTTCCTTAGCTTAAGTCTGAATACTCTAATATCATACTTCGCGAGTAGGCAATATTCCATTTATAAACATAATAGCCTACATATTATTTCCATACCATTGCAGAATAAATTCCTCACCTTTTCTGGCTATGGGTGCATATTCCCGAAGTAGCCATTGCCTCAACAAATTACCATATGTATCTCTCTTTTAATTGGGCCAATTAGATAGGCTATTATTTCAAGTATTTTGCTCCATGCATCAGAAAGGAATCGTGGATTATAACATACAGTAGAATTTAACAGGTGAACAGACAATTTCTATGTTTCGTTGAAGTGTGTATGGCTAGCACTAAGTAGACAATGTTTCAGCATTCGCGGGTAGTGCAGCATATATGTTCGAGAAAAAGTACATGCCAACATTAGGCCCTATTAAATTCACGATCGATGTACAGGTCCACAGCAATTTGCAATTGTTTTTGTATTTCAGAAACGTTTTGTCTGTCAGATAGCCTAGGCCTACTGCAAATGTCACTGCTAGTGTCATATCCTGCCATCACTTCCAAAGACATTCGATCAAGTTAGCCATTGCTATTTCCTTTAGAAACGACTTTGGCCTAATTCCAATAAGTCCAAATTATACAGCAAATAATGGTGTTATTGTCGCTATAAAAAGGTGGGTGTTTTTATAGGCCGTTTTAATGCTCGTTCACGCGCGCAGTTTACGAAGGGGTTTGATTTATAAATGGAAACTAACTTTGGGACACAACAGCGGGAGTCTTGGTTGGACTCCCTGCAATGTCCATCGTTCTGGTGGTTGGCACAACATGTGAAAGTACTCGCAATTTTCAGTGTTCCACTGCATACTGTCATAAACAAATCAGACACCCCAAGTCCCCAGCTACTATCTAATCAACGTAATATTATCCCACCCCTGGTTAGCGACTATTGGCATATAAAGCTCAACCTAACGCCAATTAATTTCCAGCAATATTGCCCTGTCTTGTCTGTGTGGTGCGCGCGTTTGTCTATCACTCTGTGTGTAGCCAGTTGATGTGATAACCGTCTTGTGGGTTGACATTAATACTTTCCCCAAAACCGTCAATTAAATGTTATCCGCAGAATAGGCTTACCTGGCAGAAGTATATCACGAGTATGTATATCATTTGTATGTGTTATTTGCTAACTTTGCCATGAAATGAGCAGCAGCAGTACAGAACCATTTCCAGACCAGCACACTCCTCATTTGCTAGATGCGCAATTAAAGGGCCAGATGCACAATTAAAGTAGAATTACTTCCAGACCTTAAAAAAATGGTCTTCAGATGTGATTTAATCATTGACATTGACTCAGAACATCAAATTTCGTTGTTTCTCTATAAACAATTGAAATTTTGAGAGTACATTAAAACAATCTAAAACCAGGAAAAATAAAACTCAGAAAACAACTTGGGAAAATATAAAACAGAATTTGAGGGAAAAAATATTATTTTATAGGGCCCCACTCAGTTGTTTATTAACCATTATTTTACCAGGTATATTGACAAAATAACATGCACTACTTTCTCTTGTACACTAAGGACCTGGGAAGAGTTGCAGGGGAGAGGAGAAGAGAAGATGTGCTTATTTGAATGCTATAAAAAAAAAAAGAGTAACTCATGACATGTTAAAAAAAATAAGTTCCTTTTTTTAAGTAGCTCTCATGTTAGAATAGGTTGGAGAACCCAGCTCCAGGAACTTTACTAAAGTGAATTGTGTCAAATAAACATCAGGATCCAAATTTTGTCCAAACCGCACCATATTCCTGCGAAATTAGACAGCGGGCTGCCATTAGATCTTCATGCGAGACTTCCTACCACAAAATCTAACACTGTTTACACAGCAGGAATATGGTGTGGTTTGAACAAAAGTTTGATTCAGATGTTTATTTGATAGCGAGTGACACATTTCACTTTACTTCTGGTAAGTAGATTCTAGAGACTATACATATGGTTTTCTTTTACAGGAAACGTAATGTTTTGGTGAAGCCAGCTAAATTGTGTTAGGGTTATTTTCCGTCACCACCCACCAGAACGATGCACAACTCAGGGAGTGCAACCAATATAAAGACTGTGTCTCACAATGTTGTCCCAAAGCTAACTGGAAACATACATATATTTTTGTACGTGCGCAACCTTTTCAGAAATGCCGCACGCAGATATTTAGTGTAGAACGGTTATATAAATGAGGCCCCTGAGCTACAAGGGGGCAATCAGGCTAATAACTAGGTCCACTCCGCAAAGCATATTATGAAAAATAGCTTTTACTGTAGCAAAATATTCATAATAACCTTAAAGAATCACAATCAATGATTAAATCACTTATTGAAATAAAACACAAAATAAAAATACATGTGTAAGAATAAAATTTGACCAAAAACAAAGGTATGTGGTGATATGGAAAAGCAGATTTTGAGAGGAAGCCAAAACATATTTGGTCTTGAAAGGAATCCCCAAGCTCCCCATTTCAACTTCAACTGGATCCTCCCACAGTCCAGTCTTATTTTGTTCCTCACACTAGGGGGAGAGAAAAAGGCAGAATGGCCGCTGTCTAGTCCACTGCTTTCCTCTCATACGCAGACGTGCCGCATATGGAAATTCACCACATACTCAGCGTTGGTCCTCTGTACTGAGATGGCGAACGGCTCAAAGGGGTGGAATGTGAAGGCCACCAGCCGCCGGACGGCATGGTTAATGGGCCGGCCCAGCAGGCCTGCCTGGATCTTGAACTTCAGCAATCCAGAGTCCCGAGCATAAAATCTACAGAGTTAATAAGAAAAACACAGTCTAAGCTTTTTCAAATGCAAGGGATACAATGAGATTTCTATACTTACCCAGTCAGATGAAATAGTGAAAACCATTTTTATGTCTCTGCGTGCAGTCTAAATTAAGTGAGAGATAGTCTTGCGAGCCAATGCTAACTAGCATTAGCGCAATGACAAAGTCTACAGGTATGCTAGATTATGCATTGGAGAATCCCAAAAATGCAGTCAACACAGTAGATTTGTTTTTTTTCAGTAACAAGCAAGATATCTTAGTTCGTAGATATTTTTCATATTTTTGCATATGCTAGTGTACCTTTAAACTTCCAGTCATTGCGCTAATGCTAGTTAGCATTGGCTAGCGAAACTACCCAACTTTCTTCATACTGCACGCAGAGACAAAAAGGGTATCCACGAGTTCATCCAACTCTGTATAAGTAGAAGGGTTTAATTGCCAGAATCTCGCAGTATCTAAAAAAAAAAAGTCTGTATCTAAGAACACACAGGCATACCAAAAGTTGTCATATAATGTATGAGTTATTGTAGTTTACATTTCCAAACAAATGTAATACTTCCAATAACAAGAGAGTTTACCATAAAACTTCCATTAAACATTAAGTGCCCGGCCTCTTATAATGTCTGGGCATCGTTTCACAGTTTAGCTAATAATAACAATGAATGCTCGTCTTTAATACACGCCTGGTCAAAAAAGTGGAATTATGCATTCACTCATTTTGCCAGTCTGCTCCGGTGGAATCCAAGAGAATCTCTATCTCGCTCTGAATGACTGATATCTTCAACACACACACACAAGCAAATAAACACCTGTTCTATTAATTGACCGTTTTAGGGTAGAATTGATTGATTAAATGTAATATCTACCAGGGCACAACACACAAATGTTTATTTGACAGACAAACACTTTTTAGAAATCAGCCTTATCTTGCCAATGTTACCGGATGGGGTGGTCTCCACATGTTTTGGGCCGCTCCATCACAGATACCCACTTGTCATCGTAGCTGAACAGGGAAAGATCCAGGTAGGGGCTGCTGCTGTAGGACTGAGCACTAATGGGCAGCTGTCCCAGCAGCCTCCTCACCGCCTCAGTGTGACCGCCATACTTTGCATTAACTATGGTGTCTTTGAACCTGACCAGGAGGGATAAACAGTAGGAATTCACATTGTCAGTGGAACAAAAAAAGGTGTAATTTCATAGTCACTTAGCAGAACAATTCGAAGGAATACTTTTTAGATGCTAATTCCTCTAAATCGGTTCAATTTACTAGCCTTTGGATTGTGCCACACAGTATGGAGTTATTTTCATGTTAGCCCTCTGGTAAGCCTCCCTCCCCGACCAACAATACCTTCTCTGAACCTGCCGTGCAAAGTTGTTGCTGGAGGCTGAGCAGGGGAACTGAACAGCTTCGCTGTGGAGCGAAGCGTTCCGAAACAGGTCACAGAAGTTCTCAAACAGCTCCAGAAGTTTGTCAGAAGTGTTCTCAAAGACCGCCAACACCTCTGTCGACACCATGTTGTACACCACAAAGAATGAGGGCTGAGAGAAGAGCAGGCAGATAGGAATTAAAAGGATATGCACTTTCGCATTAGCAAGAAATCATTATTGAAATATAGCTGCACTCGGAGACAGAATCAATATTTCAAATCAGAATAAGTTTTCTACGCAATAGAGACTGAGCATGAGCCCCGACCTACAGTATAGGAGGAAGGTGGAATCCTATTAACCCGGCTCAGACGCTCGTCGTATGTGGCAGGGCTTGCAGATAGAGGATTACAAAGGGATACCCAGCCATGAGTTGCCCAGTGATGCAGAACTCCCAAACGAGCCAAATGCCTTTTATGCTCGCTTCGAGGAATATAACATTGCCTTGCGTGCAAGCCCAGGTTTGTCCGGATAACTATGTCAACCAGCTCTCCATGGCCAATGTGAGCAAAACGCTTAAACAGATTAACAATCACAGACGGAATACCAGGGTGCGTTCACAAAGCATGCGCAGACCAGCCGGCAAGTGCCTTCACAGAGACATTTTCAATCTCTCCTTGTCCCCGTCTGCAATCCCAACATGTTTCAAACTGACCACCATTGTCCCAGTTCCCCAAGTACTCCAAGGTAACCTTCCTAAATTACCATCGCCCTGTAGTACTCACATCTGTGATTATGAATTGCTTTGAAAAGCTGGTCATGACACACATCAACATCATCATCCCAGACACCCTAGAACCACTCCAATTTGCATACCGCCCCAACAGACCCACAGATGATGCAATCTCAATTGCACTTCAAACTGCCCCTCTCCCACCTGGACAAGAGGGGAAATAACTATGTGAGAATGCTGTTCATAGACTACAGCTCAGCATTCAACACCATAGTCCCATCCAAGCTCTGGGACTGAACCACTCCCTCTGCAACTGGATCCTGGGACCTTATTAATCAATATTGTATAGAAGCTATTCTAAGACTTCACATGACTGGATAGGTTGCAGCTGTGGGTGGGCATAGGCCAACCACAGCTGCAACCCTATCCAGTCATGTGAAGTCTTAGAATAGCTTCTACACAATATTGATTAATAAGGTCCCAGGGCATAGGCCAACCCACTTGGGAGCCCCGCCCAGCCACGGGGGAGCCCGGCCCAGCCAATCAGAATGAGTTTTTCCCCACAAAATGGCTTTATTACAGACAGAAATACTCCTCAGTCTCAACAGCTGTCAGGGTGATGAGCAAAACTGCACATTTTAAAGTGGCCTTTTATTGTCCCCAGCACAAGGTGCACCTGTGTAATGATCATGCTGTTTAATCAGCTTCTTGTTATGCCACACCTGTCAGGTGGACGGATTACTAACAGAGATGTAAACAAATTTGTGCAGAACATTTGAGAGAAGTAAGCTTTTTGCACATATGAAACATTTCTGGGATCTTTTATTTCAGCTCATGCAACACTTTACATGTTGCCTTTATATTCTTGTTCAGTGTATGTCTGGTCAAAATCATCCCTTTAACCCGTACCATTAAATACAGACTGAAACAGGAGGTGCTAGTGTCAGAGATTGAGTACAACCAAAAGGTTTTATTTGGCTAGCTCAGTTGTGGCTTATCTCAGTATTTTATAGTATATCAACAATGGTTTCACTTTCACACGTAGTCCTACAGTACCTCTAATTTACAAATGACCTATACTTTATATGGATTATCCTAACAAATGACCTATACTTTATATGGATTATCCTAAAAAATGACCTATACTTTAAATGGATTATCCTAACAAATGACCTATACTTTATATGGATTATCCTAACAAATGACCTATACTTTATATGGATTATCCTAACAAATTACCTATACTTTATATGGATTATCCTAACAAATTACCTATACTTTATATGGATTATCCTAACAAATGCACTGATGTGGTCAAATTGGCGGGTTTTTTTAACCTTTATTTAACTAGGCAAGTCAGTTAAGAACAAATTCTTATTTTCAATGACGGCCTAGGAACAGTGGGTTAACTGCCTGTTCAGGGGCAGAACGACAGATTTGTACCTTGTCAGCTCGGGATTTGAACTTGCAACCTTTCAGTTACTAGTCCAACACTCTAACCACTAGGCTACCCTGCCGCCCCGATGTCAATGGCATGTCAAGATATGTTGCATGAATTCATAAAGGGAATACAATGAAATTGGAAAATTATTTAATGATTACTCACAATTTCACACATATTTTCCCCACTCTACACTTGACAAGCAGTTCCTTTTCCACCACTTGGCACTGTGCGTGCGCATGGTCAAGGCTGTATGTAAATTTACACACACTCATGCCAACGTTCATATTGATAAATCTCACACTTTGCATGGAAATGATCCCACAAATGGTTTACGCACAGATTTGTGCCTACCCATGATTGATAAATGAGGCTCCCTTGATTTCCAGACGGGCCGGCACCAGGTGGTGAGGGTAGGCAGACAACACCTCCGCCACTCTGACCCTCAACAGGGTGGCCCCCTCAGGGACTGATCACCGACAACGAGGAGTTAGCCTACAGGGAGGAGGTCAGAAACTTAGCAGTGTGATGCCAGGAAAACAACCTCTCCCTAAACGTGAGTAAGACCAAGGAGCTGATTGTGGACTATAGGAGAAAGAGGGGAGAGTACGCCCACATCGACGGGGCTGTTGTGGACTGGGTAGAGAGTGTCAAGCAATGTTCACCGAGCGCACATTTGAGTGTTTTGAAGATTCACGTTTACTTTGAACACAGGCTGTGCCCGCTTTAAGTTACAGTTTTACTGTGAACAGGCTGTGCCCGCTTTAAGTTACAGTTTTACTGTGAACACAGGCTGTACCCACTTTAAGTTACAGTTTTATTGTGAACACAGGCTGTACCCGCTTTAAGTTACAGTTTACTGTGAACACAGGCTGTACCCGCTTTAAGTTACAGTTTTACTGTGAACACAGGCTGTACCCGCTTTAAGTTACAGTTTTATAAGTGGCCAAGTAGGATACTGTGGCAATTTGATCATCATGTAGGCCTACCATAGTGGCCTACCATAAAAAACAATGGAGGAAATGCATCCCATTACATTTTAACATGGAAATAGCTGTTCTATCAATGAGTAGGACTACATTCCATGAGACTTGTGAAAAAAACATGCAGGGCTTGACATTAACCTGCTTATCCACTTGTCCTTTAGACAAGGAGGTGACTGAAAATGGTGTTGTTTGCAAGACACCACTTTACAAAATAAAATGTATTATTATCCCCATACCATTATTACAGAGAATCAGACACATTATGCTCCCCTCTGCCTACTTAGCTTATTCAAGCCTGTCTCAAAATACAACACTGCCCCTTTAACACATAAAAAAAAGCTCTTTACCTGACTCACTTTTCAAAGATGTCTAGAAATGTACACACATTTCGTGCTCTTGTAGGAAGCAATCACCCTCCTATTGCTGACAACAAATGATCTAATAACTAGTAACTGAGCTAATAACTCACTAACTAGCAAAGGATATGAACAAAATGTGCACACGTGGCTACATGCAGCTGTCACTTTGATCTCAAAACAAGCGCATCTACTCACGACCACAGCTGTAAAGACAGTCCAGATCAAAGTAAATGGCACAGATCCATATATGGCAATGGTCTATTTGCATATAGGCCTAGTGCAGCTCTGATTGGTTATGCTGCACTGGTCTATGTAGAGTACCGTCTGAGTAGTAGAATAGAATAGAATCCTATTCTGACGTGTTCTGCCTACAACAGCCAGGTGGCTAAATAATCAATTAATGGTACCTGAACTATCTGCACTGACTATCTTGCACTGACCCTACGCACACTCACTAGACTATAAAAACACACTCACTAGACTATAAAAACACACTCACTAGACTATAAAAACACGCTCACTAGACTATATATACACACTCACTAGACTATAAAAACACACTCACTAGACTATAAAAACACACTCACTAGACTATAAAAACACACTCACTAGACTATAAAAACACGCTCACTAGACTATATATACACACTCACTAGACTATAAAAACACACTCACTAGACTATAAAAACACACTCACTAGACTATATATATATACACTCACTAGACTATACATACACACACACTATATACACACTCACTAGACTATATATATATACACACTCACTAGACTATAAAAACACACTATACACACTCACTAGACTATAAAAACACACTCACTAGACTATAAAAACACACTCACTAGACTATAAAAACACACTCACTAGACTATAAAAACACTCACTAGACTATATATACACACTCACTAGACTATATATACACACTACATACACACTCACTAAACCATATATATATACACACACTCACTAGACTATATATACACACTACATACACACTCACTAGACTATATATACGCACGCACTAGACTATACATACACACACACTATATACACACTCACTAGACTATATATACACACTATACACACTCACTAGACTATATATACACAATACATACACACCCACTAGACTATGTATACACACTAAAATGCAAATTACTTAAAAATCAAACAATGTGATTTTCTGGATTTTTGTTTTAGATTCCAACTCTCACAGTTGAAGTGTACCTATGATAAAAATTACAGACCTCTACATGCTTTGTAAGTAGGAAAACCTGCAAAATCGGCAGTGTGTCAAATACTTGTTCTCCCCACTGTATACACACTCACTAGACTATATATACACACTACATACACACTCACTAGAATATATATACACACTATATACAGTGGGGCAAAAAAGTATTTAGTCAGCCACCAATTGTGCAAGTTCTCCCACTTAAAAAGATGAGAGAGGCCTGTAATTTTCATCATAGGTACACTTCAACTATGACAGACAAAATGAGAAAAAAAATCTAGAAAATCACATTGTTTGGAATTTTTATTTATTTATTTGCAAATTATGGTGGAAAATAAGTATTTGGTCACCTACAAACAAGCAAGATTTCTGGCTCTCACAGACTTCTTTAAGTGGCTCCTCTGTCCTCCACTCGTTAGCTGTATTAATAGCACCTGTTTGAACTTGTTATCAGTATAAAATACATCTGTCCACAACATCAAACAGTCACACTCCAAATTCCACTATGGCCAAGACCAAAGAGCTGTCAAAGGACACCAGAAACAAAATTGTAGACCTGCACCATGCTGGGAAGACTGAATCTGCAATAGGTAAGCAGCTTGGTTTGAAGAAATCAACTGTGGGAGCAATTATTAGGAAATGGAAGACATACAAGACCACTGATAATCTCCCTCGATCTGGGGCTCCACGCAAGATCTCACCCCGTGGGGTCAAAATGATCACAAGAACAGTGAGCAAAAATCCCAGAACCACACAGGGGGACCTAGTGAATGACCTGCAGAGAGCTGGGACCAAAGTAACAAAGCCTACCATCAGTAACACACTACGCCGCCAGGGACTCAAATCCTGCAGTGCCAGACGTGTCCCCTGCTTAAGCCAGTACATGTCCAGGCCCGTCTGAAGTTTGCTAGAGAGCATTTGGATGATCCAGAAGAATATTGGGAGAATGTCATATGGTCAGATGAAACCAAAATATAACTTTTTGGTAAAAACTCAACTCGTCGTGTTTGGAGGACAAAGAATGCTGAGTTGCATCCAAAGAACACCATACCTACTGTGAAGCATGGGGGTGGAAACATCATGCTTTGGGGATGTTTTTCAGCAAAGGGACCAGGACGACTGATCCGTGTAAAGGAAAGAATGAATGGGGCCATGTATCGTGAGATTTTGAGTGAAAACCTCCTTCCATCAGCAAGGGCATTGAAGATGAAACTTGGCTAGGTCTTTCAGCATGACAATGATCCCAAACACACCGCCCGGGCAACGAAGGAGTGGCTTCGTAAGAAGCATTTCAAGGTCCTGGAGTGGCCTAGCCAGTCTTCAGATCTCAACCCCATAGAAAATCTTTGGAGGGAGTTGAAAGTCTGTGTTGCCCAGCAACAGCCCCAAAACATCACTGCTCTAGAGGAGATCTGCATGGAGGAATGGACCAAAATACCAGCAACAGTGTGTGAAAACCTTGTGAAGACTTACAGAAAATGTTTGACCTCTGTCATTGCAAGTATTGAGATAAACTTTTGTTATTGGCCAAATACTTATTTTCCACCATAATTTGCAAATAAATTCATTAAAAATCCTATAATGTGATTTTCTGGAGAAAAAAATTCTCATTTTGTCTGTCATAGTTGATTGGTACCTATGACGAAAATTACAGGCCTCTCTCATTTTTTTAAGTGGGAGAACTTGCACTATTGGTGGCTGACTAAATACTTTTTTGCCCCACTGTATACACACTCACTAGACTAAACTACACTGCTCAAAAAAAATAGAGGGAACACTAAAATAACACATCCTAGATCTGAATGAATGAAATATTCTTATTAAATACTTTTTTCTTTACATAGTTGAATGTGCTGACAACAAAATCACACAAAAATTATCAATGGAAATCAAATTTATCAACCCATGGAGGTCTGGATTTGGAGTCACACTGAAAATTAAAGTGGAAAACCACACTACAGGCTGATCCAACTTTGATGTAATGTCCTTAAAACAAGTCAAAATGAGGCTCAGTAGTGTGTGTGGCCTCCACGTGCCTGTATTACCTCCCTACAACGCCTGGGCATACTCCTGATGAGGTGGAGGATGGTCTTCTGAGGGATCTCCTCCCAGACCTGGACTAAAGCATTAACGCCACGTTGCTAACGCCACGTTGCACCACAGACTGTCCAGGAGTTGGCGGATGGAGCGAGACATGATATCCCAGATGTGCTCAATTGGATTCAGGTCTGGGGAACGGGCGGGCCAGTCCATAGCATCAATGCCTTCCTCTTGCAGGAACTGCTGACACACTCCAGCCACATGAGGTCTAGCATTGTCTTGCATTAGGAGGAACCCAGGGCCAACCGCACCAGCATATGGTCTCACAAGGGGTCTGAGGATCTCATCTCTGTACCTAATGGCAGTCAGGCTACCTCTGGCGAGCACATGGAGGGCTGTGCGGCCCCCCAAAGAAATGCCACCCCACACCATGACTGACCCACCGCCAAACCGGTCATGCTGGAGGATGTTGTAGGCAGCAGAACGTTCTCCACGGCGTCTCCAGACTGTCACATGTGCTCAGTGTGAACCTGCTCTCATCTGTGAAGAGCATAGGGTGCCAGTGGCGAATTTGCCAATCTTGGTGTTCTCTGGCAAATGCCAAATGTCCTGCACGGTGTTGGGCTGTAAGCACAACCCCCACCTGGGGACGTCGGGCCCTCATACCACCCTCATGGAGTCTGTTTCTGACCGTATGAGCAGACACATGCACATTTGTGGCCTGCTGGAGGTCATTTTGCAGGGCTCTGGCAGTGCTCCTCCTGCTCCTCCTTGCACAAAGGCGGAGGTAGCGGTCCTGCTGCTGGGTTGTTGCCCTCCTACGGCCTCCTCCACATCTCCTGATGTACTGGCCTGTCTCCTGGTAGCGCCTCCATGCTCTGGACACTACGCTGTCAGACACAGCAAACCTTCTTGCCACAGCTCGCATTGATGTGCCATCCTGGATGAGCTGTACTACCTGAGCCACTTGTGTGGGTTGTAGACTCTGTCTCATGCTACCACTAAAGTGAACGCATTGCCAGCATTCAAAAGTGACCAAAACATCAGCCAGGAAGCATAGGAACTGAGAAGTGGTCTGTGGTCACCACCTGCAGAACCACTCCTTTATTGGGGGTGTCTTGCTAATTGCCTATAATTTCCACCTGTTGTCTATTCCATTTGCACAGCAGCATGTGAAATTTATTGTCAATCAGTGTTGCTTCCTAAGTGGACAGTTTGATTTCACAGAAGTGTGATTGACTTGGAGTTACATTGTGTTGTTTAAGTGTTCCCTTTATTTTTTTGAGCAGTGTATATATACACACTCACTAGACTATATATACACACTCACTAGACTATATATACACACTATATATTAGAGGTCGACCGATTAATCGGAATGGCCGATTTCAAGTTTTCATAACAATCGGAAATTAGTATTTTTGGGCGCCGATTTGCCAAATTTTTTAAATATATATTTTTTATACCTTTATTTAACTAGGCAAGTCAGTTAAGAACACATTCTTATTTTCAATGACATCCTAGGAAGGGTGGGTTAACTGCCTCGTTCAGGGACAGAACAAAGGATTTTCACCTTGTCGGCTCGGGGGATCTAATCTTGCAACCTTACAATTAACTAGTCCAACGCAATAACGACCTTCCTCTCTCTCGTTGCACTCCACAAGGAGACTGCCTGCTACGCGAATGCAGTAAGCCAAGGTAAGTTGCTAGCTAGCTGTGGCAAAGAAGGGGGTCGAGTGATAAATGGCAGATATGAGAGAGCAGAACTAATAAACAGGCTCTGCCCGATCACTAAAATGGCCACCCCGATCAGAACTACAGATCACAAAATGGCCGACTGCCAAAACTACAAGTCCCAGAAGCAAGGGGAATCCTCAGAAGGTGGAGCCGACCCACAGATAAAGGGTCAAGAAAAACCAGGAAGAGAGAGAGGGCTGGAAGGATCTATGAACCGTAGAGAAAGAGACAATAGATATTGGCTGGATTTACCGTGAATGAGCTGGACTGTTTTGGACTTACCTGTTGGCGTTTGGACCTGGACCTACCAAGAACCCGATTTGTGTACCGAACCCTGCTATCCTTGACCTTGCCTACTGCCTGGGTGGACCAGGACGGAGAAACAAACATACAGATACTGTCCTGTTCGAAAGAACTTACATTCTGGGGTGAATTGGTGACAGTTTCCCACCTAATTTGTGACAAACACTCATAACCTTGAAGAGGTTTGCCACACGTGGTGGAGAATGTGGGCAATGGACTAACCATACCGCTGGTTAGGTAAAAGAAGAAAAACAAGTTCAGTTAGCACTCCAAAGGGGAGTCATGTTTTTTGTGTGGCTTTGTTTGGTTAGGACAGTTTCTCAGGAAAATGAGTATGTAGGGAGCCATAGAGGCCCTGTTACAAGCAGAGGCCACCCAACAAGAGGCAACTAGAGCTAAAAAAAAAAATAGCTCATCAGGATGTAATGCGAATGTACCAGGACACGTTACAGGTCCAGCCCCACACCAACCAGCTGCTCAGAGAAGAGCAAGAGAGAAACACCCGGGAGTTAAGAGAAGGGCTAATGGGCCAAATTGGGGCTCAATTACCAGCTGCAAATACCCAGAGGCGGGCCAACAATTTTCTTCAAAAAATGACAGCACAGGATGATGTGGAAGCATATCTTACCACCTTCGAAAGGACGGCAGAGAGGGAGAAGTGGCCGAAAGAAGAATGGGCAGGGTTTCTGGCACCATACCTGGCAGGGGACGCTCAAAAAGAGTATTTCAACCTGGAGTTGAAAGATGCACAGGATTACGATAAACTAAAGGGAGAGATTCTGACTAGACTGGGAGTGACCCCGTAAGGGCACACCGCTTCCACTCGTGGTCCGACCGACCTGGACAACCTCCCCAAACACAGATGTTCGACTTGATTCACCTGGCATTGAAATGGTTGCGACCGGAGACCCGTTCCTCCACCGAGATCGTCGAGACCATCGTACTCAACCAGTTTCAGCGAGGTCTACCCCAAGAACTGCGACGATGGGTTGGCCAGAACGAGGGACTTTCGTGGGCCTGGTTGAACGGTATTGTACGGCATGAACAGCTGAGCAGGCACAGGAGGAAAGATTCCCATTCCCCAGGCCTGGGTGAACCAGCGGACAGGGTAAGACTGTCCCAACAGGTGGAGGGGGAAGAGAGCAGCGTGGGGCTATGAGGAGAGAATCAGAATCAGCCCGAGACACTAAGGAAAAAAACGGAAACCGGGACCGGGGGTCTCCCCCCCCGAACCCCTATTATCTGTTAAAATTGTAATCAACCAGGACATATTGCAGCCTACTGCCCTATTAAAGAAGAGCCAATGCAATGTAACCTCTGTGAAAAAGATGATGATATATGGTATGCATGTCCTGTTGTAACCACTGTACTTGAAAGATCAAGAAACAAACATATGTGCAGGGTGAAGGTTGAAGGGAAAGAGGTTGAAGCACTGCTGGATTCCGGCAGCATGCTAACCCTGGACGTTGCAAACCTAGTGCCAACTTATAAACTGGATACAAGACAGGATATCAGTGTTACATGCATTCATGGGGATACCCGTCTGTACCCCACAGCCTTAGTGAGCATACAAACAAAGGACGGTCTGCTGGATTATGAGGTCGGCGTTGTCCCAAAGATGCCATAGGATGTAATATTGGGTAGATACTTTCCTAACTTTGCAAAGTTAGGCCAAAATAATGGCATATTTGAGAAGCCAACAACCCTGACCAAGCAGGAAGAAGCATGGGGTCTTCAACCAAAGCCTAGAAAAGAGGTCTCCCAGGGGCCAACCTCACAGGTGCTAGTAGGGGAGGATGAGGATGAAGTGGCAAACCTCGTTGATAACGAACAGCCCGGTACTAGTGGGGCTGGGGTCTATCTGAATCCAGAGGACGACGATCTAGAGCCAGCAGACCTAGCAGAGTCCTTGACTAATTTCGGGACAGACCAGTGCAGGTCGTAGATGGTACTCCCATAAATGATGGGATGATGCCTAATAGTTTTCCCCACTTCATTATGAATAAGGGTTTGGTATACAGAGTATCAAAAATAGGGGTTGATGTGGTTGGTCCCCACCCGGTACCGGAGGACAGTACTGGATCTAGCACATGGGCACATTCTGGGTGGACATCTTGGTATCGATAAAACCCGAGACCGGATTGTAAGGAGGTTTTACTGGCCAGGAATTCAGGCTGAAGTGGCTCGGCATTGTGGTGAGTGCCCGGAGTGCCAGTTAACAGCTCCCCGACCAGCTGTTAGAAGCCAGTTAATGCCACTCCCCATAATCGAAACGCCATTTGAGAGGATAGCAATGGATATAGTGGGCCCACTACCCAAATCTGCCAGAGGGCACCAATACATTCTGGTCATTCTAGATTATGCCACTCGCTACCCAGAAGCCATTCCCCTTCGGACGATGGCTTCCAAAAATATCGCCCCGGAATTAGTGCTCTTGTTCACCAGGGTAGGGGTTCCAAAGGAGATCCTTACTGACCAGGGGACCCCCTTTATGTCCCGCCTTATGGCGGACCTTTGTAAATTGTGGTAGGTGAAACAGTTGAGGACATCGGTTTACCATCCTCAGACGGACGGGCTGGTTCGGAGATTCAACAGGACCCTGAAGTCAATGCTCAGGAAGGTAATCGATAAGGATGGGAAAAACTGGGATTGCATGTTGCCATATCTGATGTTTACCATTATAGAGGTTCCTCAAGCCTCGCTGGGGTTTTCTCCCTTTGAGCTGGTATATGGGAGGCACCCCCGGGGAATCTTAGACATCACCTGGGAAACCTGGGAACACCAATCCACCCGTATACTAGTGTCATAGAGCACGTCACGGCAATGCAAGACAGGATAACCACAGTCATGCCCATCGTCAGAGAGCACATGAGCCAAGCACAAGAGCACCAGCGGCACAATTATAACCGGCAGGCTACCGAGGGAATTTTAAGATAAGGTGTTAGTGCTGATCCCCACGGTAGAGTACAAACTACTAGCCACATGGAAAGGACCATATGAAGTACTGGAGAGAATAGGAGACGTTAATTATCGGATCCGACAGCCAGGTCGACGGCCCCAGGAACAGATCGATCACATAAACCTGTTAAAAGCATGGAGAGAGAAACACTAATGGTCACATACCCCACACACACTCAGGAGACAGCCGAAGTAACTATTTCACCTACTCTGTCCCCAGCACAAGTACAGGAAGTAAAGACCCTGATCGAGAAAAACAGAGATGTGTTTGAGGTACCCGGCCTAACTGAGGTTACGGCTCATGATATTGTTTCCCTACCAGGGAGAAAAGTGAGCATGAGGCCATATCGGGTACCCGAGGCTCGACAGGCCGCGATTAGAGCAGAGACAGAGAAAATGTTGACAGCTGGAGTGATCGAGGAGTCACATAGTGAGAGGTCTAGCCCAATTGTGATGGTCTCCAAGCCCGATGGGTCTTTGCGGTTCTGTAACGACTTTCGGAAGGTAAATGAAATCTCCAAGTTTGATGCCTACCCCATGCCCCGAGTAGATGAACTACTGGAGAAAATTGGTAAAGCTCGGTACATTACGACCCTAGACCTGACAAAAGGGTACTGGCAAATTCCTCTGACCCCCAGGGCCAAATAAAAGACAGCCTTTGAAACCCCTGACGGTTTGTTTCAATACACCGTCATGCCATTTGGCTTACACGGGGCCCCAGCCACCTTTCAACGGCTCATGAACAAGGTCCTAAAACCGCACCAAGCATACGTCGCAGCTTATTTAGATGACGTGGGGATCTACAGCCCAGATTGGGAATAACACTTACCCCGGGTACAGTCGGTGTTAGACGCCCTTAGAAAAGCAGGGCTTATGGCGAACCCTGCCAAGTGTTATGTGGGGTTAGAGGAAACAGAGTATCTGGGATACACCGTGGGAAGAGGGTTAATCAAACCCCAACGTAAGAAGGTGGAGGCAATTAGAGAATGGCCGAAACCAGTAAATAAGAAGCAGGTTTGAGCCTTCCTAGGGCTGACCGGTTACTATTGGAAGTTCATCCCAAGTTATGCCACAGAGGCCGCCCCACTCACCGACATGACTAGCGCCAGAGGGCCAAACATGGTCAAATGGGATGAAAGGGCCACCCAAGCATTTAGGACATTACAGGAGACTCTCTGCTGTAATCCAGTGCTGGTGGTACCAGACTTTGAGAAAGAGTTTGTAGTTCAGACGGATGCCTCAGAGGTCGGCGTGGGAGCAGTGCTATCTCAAGAGGTAGAAGGGGTGGAACACCCCATCCTGTTTTTAAGCAGGAAGCTGGAACCTTGGGAAACCAACTACGCAGTCGTTGAGAAAGAGGCGCTGGCAGTAAAGTGGGCTATAGAAAGCCTGAAATACTACCTGCTGGGGCGCCACTTCACCCTCATCAGTGACCATGCCCCACTCACCTGGATGCATAGGGCTAAAGAGAAGAACGCTTGGGTGATGCGGTGGTTTTTGAGTCTCCAACCGTTTTACTTTGACTTGAAACACAGGAAAATAAGTATTTGGTCACCTACAAGCAAGCAAGATTTCTGGCTCTCACAGACCTGTAACTTCTATACAAAGGCTATATAACAAAGTATTGAGATAAACTTTTGTTATTGACCAAATACTTATTTTCCACCATAACTTGCAAATAAATTCATTAAAAATCCTACAATGTGATTTTCTGGATTTTTTTCACATGTTGTCTGTCATAGTTGAAGTGTACCTATGATGAAAATTACAGGCCTCCTCTCATCTTTTTAAGTGGGAGAACTTGCACAATTGGTGGCTGACTAAATACTTTTTTGCCCCACTGTATATACACACTCACTAGACTATATATACACACTCACTAGACTATATATACACACTCATTATACTATATACACACACTATATACACACTCACTAGACGATATATACACACTCACTTGACTATATATACACAGACACCATGAACACACTCATTCACACACTACATTGACATAACACAAACGCATACCGACAACACACACATCACACACATAATTTGCTGCTGCTCTGCTGTTCTTTATTTTACTCATCTATCCTGATGCCTAGTCACTTTACCCTGCCTTCATGTACATATCTACCTCAAATACCTTGTACTTCTGCCTATTAATATGGTACTGGTACTTCCTGTATATAGCTCCATTCTTGTGTTTTTATTTTACTCTTCTTGTGTTCGTTTTTTCCCCTTCTGAATCGTTGGGAAGGACTCGTAAAGCAAGCCTTCCACAGTAAAGTCTACACCAGTTGTATTAGGCATGTGACAAATAACATTTGCAACCTTCCGGTTGCAAGTTCAAACCCCCGAGCTGACAAGGTACAAATCTGTCATTCTGCCCCTGAACAGGCAGTTAACCCACTGTTCCTAGGCCGTCATTGAAAATAAGAATTTGTTCTTAATTGACTTGCCTAGTAAAATAAAGGTAAAATAAAAATAACATTTGATTTTGTTACTAATCAACAGTCCCCTTATGTAGGATATAGAAGAACTAATTCAATCAATTGCAAGACAGTAGATTTCCAGATAGAGGAAACAGTGTAAAGCACTACCATTATACAGGTGGGACAGGCCCCCCTGGCTAGCTCTGTTATCCCCTGGCTAGCTCTGTTATCCCCTGGCTAGCTCTGTTATCCCCTGGCTAGCTCTGTTATCCCCTGGCTAGCTCTGTTATCCCCTGGCTAGCTCTGTTATCCCCTGGCTAGCTCTGTTATCCCCTGCCTAGCTCTGTTATCCCCCTAGCTCTTATCCCCTGCCTAGCCCTGTTATCCCCTGCCAAAAATAATTTGGTTGCAAATTACCACTAGAGATCCTTAATTAGGTGTACCTGGGAGGGGTCAGTGACTCGCAGGGTGACCACATCCTCGCTGGTGTATTTAATGAAGAGGTGGTGCTCATCCAGCAGCTGCATCTTCCACATCCTCAGCTGTCTCAGCTGGTCAAAGAACTGGAAGAAGCGTCGCTTGGCGGTGGCGCTGCCGTCCTGCTCAGCCCGTCTCCACAGGTAGACTAGTAGTCTGTGCTTCAGGGAGTTGATGGTCTTTTCCTTGTAGAGGCGGGAGAAGCCTGGCTGGCCCTCGGCCCGGGCCTCAGTGTACACCGCAGACAGAGTCAGGAGGTCGTCCTCGTAGCAGAAACGACCGATGGTCCGCACGTCCAGAAACAACCCCTCTGATGTCACCTACAGGATGACATCAGAACTATAAAAACATTCATTTAATTTCAGAAAAACATTCAATCAAGATGGTTTAACGTTGTAATCTCACTACCAGGTAAGCATAGGGTACAGAGGATGAGGCAGGCTGAGATTATACACCTGAAAGACATGGATTGTCTGCTGCTGAACAGAAAGAACAGCCAGTATGTTACGGTAGAGGTAGAGTCCCTGGTTGTGCGAGAGGATGATCTTGTCACACTTAAAGGACCTGGTGTCACAAAGCCGGCCAGTGTGCAGGTCAATAACGTGCAGTGAGTAGTCCTCCAGAGGAGAGCGGGGGTTGGGAGTAACAGACTCGTTGTTGCGGTACACCTCAAAGAAGTGTGGAGAGGGCTCCTCGGGCACGTAGACCGCTGAGCCCACGATCACATAGCGACAGTCATCTGTGAACAGGCTGCACTCTCGGTTCAGGTGCTCTCCATTGGAGGCCACGTTAGTGACATGCAGGAGGGAAAAGAAGCGCTCAAAGAGGCGGCCGCGGATGTTGAGGGAGCGCTGGTCATTGCCGTTGGCCAGGGTCTCCCCATCCTGCCCCAGCAGCAGATCCTCCGCTGCATGGCAGCCCTGGTACTCATAGATCTCCAGGGAGGTCTGGTCAGAGGAGAAGGCTATGAAGCAGCGTCCATCTGGGGAGAACTTGCGTAGGAAGCAAGGAGGCTTCTCTACATTTACCACAGTGAAGTTTGGGAAAAGGTTCTGGTGGAAGCAGCGCCCGCGGTACCAGTGGGCTGCAGCCCGGCCAGAGAAGATCCGCCGCCGCTCCAGTCGATGGACCACATTCTGGTTCTGGATGTGCCTGGGTTTCAGAGTCGGGGAATCATCTTCCATTGTTTGACTGTTGCCAACTCCCACCAACTGGTAGCTACATCACAAATCTCTCTGTATGGCAACTAGTTAAAGAGGTAATACAAAACAATTAAATCAATACACAATTCATTTGAAAGTGCAACAGCTTATCAGCATTGTCATATCACACAGGTCATTTCTAGAATATAATAGGTTTCCATTGCAAATCATCTTGTTTTGGTGCAAAATGTTTTGCAATAGTGTCCGACTAATGAATACACCCCTGGGCTGCCCTTAGTTCGATTTAACGCTACGTTTCGTGACAGTTTGTAGTACTGAATGACACATTTCCCCCAAACAGCGTGCACCGTTTTTTAACAGCCTTTGAAGTACATTTGCTCCCATTTGGTGGATGTGGCAAGATGTGGTCATTTGAAATTGCTAAAATCCTGGTCCTTCTGTATAAAACCGTTTCTGTTTAATTAAACTTTGAATATCGTTCTGTCATACTGACCGCACCCCAGGTGTAATGTTGTTCACTAGCTACAGATTGTATGCCTGATAATGTGATATAACCAAAGATTTGTGGTGTCCATTATTGGCTGTTACAGGAAAGCCCCATACAAACCACCGCCATAGATTTTTATAACTAACCTGTTCTTGGCAATATTTTTTCACCGAATCGAGAATGAAGTGTCTTAGAAATGTCCATTTCCAATTGCAGGTGGTTCTACAAAAAACATAGACAATTCAGAAAGATATTAAATCCAGGTTTTTTATTGGGTGAGATATGTCTCTTGTATGTGTGTAGATATTTATTTTGGTCGCATTGTGACGAGCAGACATTTACTTCTACACATGGCTGTGACGCATAGAAATGACTACACCCTAGTTCCTGCAAAGATGCTGGGAAATGCTCTAGATGTGCAGCAGCTAAGATGGCGAGGAACCTCCTTGCATGGTGCAAAACATAGATTTAATATCTTTGAGTTATCGCAGTTTTTTTTAAGCTATAGCGGCCATTTATTTATAATAATAATTTGGTGGGTGCTTATATTTATCCAAATTCACATGTACAAGTGTGTATTATACAGGTGTGAATTGGAAATGTGTTTTTGCATATCCCAACTCTCCTTGAGACACCCTTGGAGTGGGGTCACAGCCAGGGTTTGCCATTATCAATGGCGACTTTGGAGCAATTAGGGTGTTGAGATTTGCTCAAGGACACATCGACAAATGTATCACATTGTCAGTGAGGAGATTCAAACTAGGAACCTTTTGGTTACTGGCCCAACATTCTAACACGCTAGGCTACCTGCCACCCAGTAATGGTCACCAAAAATATTTGGTTATATCACATTATCTAGCATACAATCTGTAGCTAGTCATTCACTAGCCCAAAAAAGAACTCAGACTGGGAAAATCGTTTTGATCCAACTCGACTTTCCAACCTGAAGTCTGTCTTCATGACCTCGTTTTTTTCCGAGTCCCCAGTTGTGTTGAACGCGTCAGTAGAAGGTGTGTAGTAATTTCATGCCGAACCCCGACCTTGAGATGCCTCTACATCACGATTTCAATGGTAGAGTTGAACCACTAGGGGTAGAAAGAGCTAGGTTTACTCCTGCAATAACAAAATATATAATTTTCCCAAAACGAACTGTCAAAATAATGACCCGAATTTACGTGTTTCACTATAACCAAACCTAAAACATCTCGTGTTTGATTAAAAACGTTTTGAAATGCATAGTTATAAATATAATGACTAGAACGGACGAATTATTTATTTGAATGGGTAAACCCGTTCAATTCATTCTATTTCTTTGCATTTAATCCTACCCGTTGGGCGAAACGTTACATACAAACTAACGTTAACGAAACAGTCAGAACTTGCTCGCTTGTGTTGGGGAAGCTAAACATTATTTCATTTTGAGTCATAGGCCGTTACAGAGCCAGCGGAATTAATTTTCTAACAACAACGTTACTCACCTGTTGCTTGCTGTGAATTTGTCAAGCCAGTAACGTTATGCTATCTAGCTACAAAAACGATCAGATTATCAAATGCGGGAATAACGTTTGTTAGTTACAGTCTTGGGGCAGTCAATAAAATGCGATTATGTGGCAAGCTTGGAACATTTGTTCTGAACATGAATCGTGTTTTCTCAACAGTGCTTCATGTTGTTAGCATTAGATAGATAACAAGCTAACAAGCTAAGAGAGAGAGAGACATAAACAGCAAGAGATGCATCCTCTACGGTAGAACTGTTCCTCAATCCTCACAGCGCCACGGCAAACTCAGGGTGAAAATAGTATCGCATCACGTAGAAGCCACACTTGACCAAAGGGGAGACACAAAGGAAACTGACCTGCACAACGACTAATCAAAATCCAAAACGTACTTCATCCCTAACCTTAACCAAACCCTTAACCCTGACTCTAACCTAATTTTGACCAATTCTGAAATTAAATATGGGTTTGCAGGTCAGGAGTGTCTGTATTAAAAATACGAACTGGTAGTAAAGCCTGTAGCTATTTCATGAAACAACCTCACTCACATATTCCTGATTAATTATGTTTAGGAGTTTTCCTTGCCATGTGACCTGATCAATGACCTGATCAAAGTTTTTCTTGGTCTTGGTGCATTCCTGTCCATACTAGTAGGTCAAATCATCTAAACCCATTATAAAGTAGTGTACAGGGAGAAAGTAATTAATTAATTAATTAAATAGTCCACGAAGCCCAAAAATGCATCTCGTTCTTAAGACTCCAATATTGGACAGAAAAAGCAGAATGAAGAACAACAGAAGAAAGCCCTCATGCTTGGCCTTGAGAGCATGATAATGGACCTATGTGTAATTATCCTTAACCCACGTGCCTCGTAGATTACACGTCGTTAATTTCCATTAAGAGTGTGCGGTGAACACAGAAAGATAGTGCTAAAAACAGTGGCAAGAAAAATGAAATGGTCCACTTTTCAAAGTACTGCAGTTTTTACCATGTAATGCGATGTAGGCCTTCTGTGGTATTTTTTTGAATAGCCAATAATAATAGCTGGTGCTCTACTACTCAGAGGGGATGTGTGTAGCCCATCAATAACTTCTTCAGGGAGAGTATCCTCTCCCACACTTTTCTTTTGAGTTTTTGTTTATCAACTACCCCTTTCACCTCAGCTTTTAGCAGCTGTTTGCAAAGTATGATTTGGGTTGAGAAAAGGACATGGCAGAAGGGGTATTCAAACGCTCTTGGGCAACTCTGAAGGAATACAGGGATAAAGCATATGAAGGATCTTAATTTGAGCCAGTTTGCTACAGCAGGAAAATTATCCTGCAACAAACAGAAATGTGAATTATTATGAGGATTATAATTAATGGCCATTTTTGTAGGGGTTGATACGTTTGTTGTTAGAGCAAATAAAGACTGTAATTGGAAATTACAAACTTTATAAGCCTTTTTGAAACTCAAATACACTACACGTTTTCATTTCCTGCTGGGCAGAAAAATTCCTATCAACAAAAGACTGATCAAATTAAGATCCTACATCTGTAGAGCCATTTGCTTCCTTCATACACTTCACAGACACATGTAGGCTGTAATTCTATGAGCGGACTGGGATAAGGACGAGAGACCTCAAGCGACCATTTCAGAGACTTGTGTTTACCAGCTAATGGAAAATAATCATATATAAAATAAATGTAGACCTGTAGAACCATATAGTAGGCTAGTACTTTTGAAGGAAAATTACATGTGTTGATAGTTAATAATTGTACATTTCTTGTGTCAATTATTCCCTCTAAATAACATATTTGCACAATTCCTCTTGAAGCTGAAATAACAGTTTGAAAAGGTTGCTCTTCGTACAAAGAACAGGCATTGTTTTACGATTTTTGTATGCCTATTGTCACTAAAAGGTTGTATTTGACATTTTGGAAAAGCTTTTAACTTTACGAGGCACAGTAAATTCACCGGCATTATAGAATGCTTTCTGCGTAACTCTACCCACCTGAACTTTTCAAGTCTTTGTCCTCATACGGCGTCCTCATATGTTAATTTCAATGCATCAGCTTTCAGTAGTTTAACATGCAAAGAAATGAAGTAAAAGAGAATGTTCCAAACTACATCAGTTACTTGGCATTGCACACAGACAATCAGTTCCAATAGTGCCACTCTCTATTCATTTCATATAGGAGAGCATTACTTGGTTTTCAAAGGAAACACATTTTGTTCGGTGTCTGTCATTATTGGACGATCATTAATAATATGGAATGGAAAGCCTGCAGAATTTTCTTATGGAACAATTTGTTGTCGGGATAGTTGATAGTATTAATTGTTACATACTATTATCTATTTACAGTAGTTACAGTATTTGATTATTTGGAATACAGTTGTAAAATATTTATAATGAAATGGAATTCCAAATGTAATTTGTATGTGGTCACGTGTCCATGACATTTTAATATTTCTGAATTTCATTTCACCTACTTACAAAAGTACTTTCAGAACCTGCAGCTTCAATTTAACATTTTGTGTTTGATTGATTCGTGAATGAAACTGCATCACAGGACATATTTATATTTCTGAATGTTTTTCTGAACCCCATTTCCCGGCTGAACATGGTGTTTAGGCCCCCAAGCTCCATCCCTGTTCTCGTATAATGGGGAACCCTGACGCTCAACATTCCACATTTTCAATTTTCTTCAAGTATGGCATGATTTTAAAGGCTGGTTTACCACAGAAATCTCTCAATGATGAATTAATAATGTATTCAAAGTAAAGAGGAAGAGAAGGAGCACAGCCATAGAGGATGTAGCCATGCCTTTCTTGGCACATTTATATGTGTGTTTGTGATAAGTATCATGTGTTTGCTCATATGATTCATGCTGTAATTAAGCAATTTGACCCGAGGGGGTGTGGTATATGACCAATATTCCACGGCTAATGGCTGTTTTTATGCATGACGCAACACAGAGTGTCTGGATACAGCCCTTAGCTGTGGTATATTGGCCATATACCACAGCTAAGGGCTGTATCCAGACACTCTGTGTTGCGTCATGTGGTATATTGGCCATATACCACAAACCCGGAGGTGCCATATTGCTATTATAAATTGGTTACCAATGTAATTAGAACAGTAAAAATAAATGTTTTGTCATACCTGTGGTATATGGTCTTTCAGCCAATCAGCATTCAGGGCTCGAACCACCCAGTTTCTAATCTCAAACATGAAACTCTTTAGAGTGCTATTATATCCATTTAAAAGACTTTCCTGTTTTTTTATAGTTATACTTCTATTGATTTTCACTTTTACATCTTCCTATTATTACGCTTTTAAGAAGCACATAAGGACTGTTTGCAGTGAAGAACACAGGCGAATGCCAATAGTTTTCTAACAAGCCATGGAGTTCAGGTCAGCTGGGGATGGATGAGAAGTTGGGGAAAGAAATTAGCCTTAAAAGGAGGCAGTGAGAGGTCAAGCAATAGTGCCTGGCTCTGGCTGAGCTACCCTCTTACCTCTCCTGGAAAGCTAAGCGGGCCTCAGTGAGGGACGTAACCGTTGCGCATGTCCGTGCCGCAACTTCTCCGTCGATGTAGAGGGTGGCAATTTTTGCCCTTTCTGAATACGGCTGAGGGAAGAGTGATGGGCACTTTTCTGTTACTACTTCTCTGCTGAGTGTAGGCTTGAAGACGCATTAGTTCAACTGGAACTTGTCGGTCTATTGCACACTTCCATTCCTACCCCAGCAAGAGTTGCAGCTCTGACCCCAGCAAGATGTGACTATCCTGAAATTTTGCACTCTTTCCCTTTTTCTTTAAAAGTCCTGCTGTCTAAAAGTCTAGCAGTAGGCCCTGCTTTGCCAGAAAAATGATCCCTTGTTTGTAAGTATTAACCCGAGTCGAGGTCATTATCTGATGAGCGCAGTTACCTGGAAAAGAGACACCTTGTGTCAGGTGTTCAGGGCTTCTTGGTGGGTCAGGGGTATGGATGAACAGATGCTCCGTCTCACTGAACACAATGAATTACTTATAGGCCGCTTAGGCAAACAAGGAATTGCTCTGCGCAGGTTTGCATAACACTGATATGGACATCTGCTAGTGCAACTTTTGAACTTGGCTGCTCTTTAGCGATAGGTAACCAAACTCTTATCAGTTGTGCTGTAGTGATGTACAGCTGATTAAACCATTAAATGAAGACTAACCCCCTTTGAATAAAAACAACATCCCAACAACCCCAAATTGACCCCCATGTCTTACTAAACCTTGTTAAATGGATATTATCCCTGGCGTGAAGACATTTCTATATTAAAAGCATATTGTCAAACATGTTGTATCCTCATAACAGGAGCCCTGAAACCACACAGCACGCTGTGCCTGAAGTATTGGTTGTTATATTTCATTATGTAAGAGGCATACGCATTCCACTCAGAATGATATGACCTTGTATCTGTAAGGGAAAACCACAAACACTAGTGTCTAATGGTCTATTGACTAGACAGAAAACAGAGGGTTCTACATGGAACCCAAAAGCGATCTACCTGAAACCAAAAAGGGTTCTACCTGGAACCAATGGGGACCACCGAAAAAAAAAAAAATGTTAAACTTTTTTCTTAGAGTGTACAGACACTTACAGACAGAGGTATTTTTCCAGTATCCCTATATACAGCTAACTGCCCTGATACTTAAAGATGTAATTGTTCGGTAGCTCTGTAAAATGGCCCAGCCTTGTGAATCACACACAATAGAGCCATTGTGAGGTTTCAGTGGGGCCTCAAATACATGTCAGAATAAAAAACGGTTTTTACTTGCATTTCAAAGGAAACATTTGTCAAGATACAGTATGCACACACACCTCCATGAATAAACACCATCACATGCACACACACACACACACACACACACACACACATGGAGACACACACAGAGACACAAATAGAATGAATCAAGCATTTCAATCATTTTTGAGTCTGGGAAAAGAGCACAATAGTTCTCAGCACAATGGGGTAGCACATTTGTGTCTGAAAATACACCTGTTGTACATTTTTTTCTTCAAAATCATGGACAGGTACAATGGCGGATTCTGCTTTTGCAGCTGACATCTGCTAAGTTGGTCAAATCCACATAAAGTCAAATCTAACAACATTTTTCAATTTCTTTGTTGAGCATAGACAGCAATTTAGTCCCACTTATTATTGCAGTGAAGGAGATGGTGCTGACTGGGAGAGGCTCTTTTTATGAAGGATTCTGACTTAGAAAGAGACATATAAAATGTATTGGGGGGGGTGGGAGGGTTGTTGTTGGTGATAAAAATACAAGGCATTCAAATAGCAAATGACATGCTAGGTTATAGCATTGTTAAAGTTGTTTAGTTGCTTCTGTTTCTCTCGGGTAGCTTTTGTATTGAATGTATAGACAATGGCTATGTTGTATTTTCTGCTAATTGAATCACTGAGTAGAACAGCATCTGGTGTCATGGAAATCAGAACAGTCATGAGTATTCATGGTAGAAACCTCAAATACAACAGATAATGCATACAAATCCGTGTATATCCTATTTCCCTCTGTTGCTATAATAGGAGCTCGATTTTCTCTGTCTGTTCTTTAGATCTGTTTATTGTACATGTAGAAACCATTTCCGAACAGAATGTGGCAGCATATGCTTATTTGGTTTCTGTAGTTGACTCTTTTCACCTGTAGGTTATTTTTTGCACGATATTATTGTCAAATGTATTTGAAGCCTATCATCTCGTTCTGAAATACATCCTCTACGGGACTTTTGTTATGAAAGGGGGATTTTTATGTCTTTCCTCCATTCGTTGACGTCACGCTCGTGAAATTGACAGGCCACCTGGGGAAGAGTCGGGATTTAAAGAGATACGTCCGTCGCATAAACTGGAGGTTGTGTTACCGCACATGGCACAAAGATTCACTGTCAATACATTCGGTTCCAGTTCCAGGTCCATCGGTGGCGCGGACAACATCTGCAAGGTATACCTTAGGTCTTTCTCTGATCGACTCTTGTTGTTTTATGTTGGTGGAATAATAACATAATGAACGAGGTATGGATGTGAAGAAACAAAAGTATGTACGGAGGGTAGTGTCTTCTTTTGCCTATATATCATGTTTTGCAAACACCAAGCGTGCGCTGATTTTGATTGACAAAGAAAAAAAGAAGCATTGCCACTATTATAAGCTTGGCATCGAGAAGGCTTTCCTTCTATCTAATGAAGTTGAGACTTGAGAGGGTGAGCTGAAATACATAGAAAGGAGATTAAGTATATGCCTATTTGTTACTCACTGTACGCTATCATGGGCTAATGTGCCTCTGTTGAGTTGATCATTTGACTATTTCAGAAATGTGACTTTCATATTGATTCCTTTTTTCATACTCTACCACACTTTCAGATATTACGGGGGACGAGGGGTGAGACCACAAGAGATCAAGC